>NC_091821.1:388782197-389074697 GCF_038994185.2 Dermacentor albipictus
ACGGGGAAGGGGAGCGGGCCAGGCTTTAAGGTTAGGCCAGCCAGCTGAGCGGCAAGCGCTGGCGGCGACGAGGGGCCACCGTGTCGTTCGCTTGCTTGCTTGCCAGCGGCGGTCGCCAAAACTACGAGGGACGGACAGGCGACGTGCGCGCATTTCGCGTCGCGCCAAGACGAAGCTGGCTGCCAGGTGTTTTAACGAGAGCAGTCGACAGCCGAGCCCCGCTGGGCACGCGCGCGAACGGCGGCTTCGGTGTCTCGGAAGGACGCGCCGCGAAAGATCCGCGGCGGCGTCGGAGGACGTTTTCTTGGCAGCCAACCCGGCGTTTTTTTGTTTTTCTCCTCCATTGCTTCGCTCCCATACCTCGGGGCTGCGCGTGTGGCTGTGATTGATTGATCAGAGTGAAAGGCGCCCCTCCACGTTTCCTCGTGGCTTGCTTTCTTTCTCTTTATTTATTTTACCTTGGCACTGAAATAAGTCATCCGAGGGAAAATCGAGGGGAAAAGACACCTGCAGTGCTGTCTTAGCCAGGCACCTCGTGGGTAACCGAAGCAAGAGCGCTCACTTCCAGCGTAATCCCCCCCCTTCTTTTTTTTTTTATCCTCCAACCACCGATCATCATACATTAGGACGATCATGACATTAGACAGGGAACGCCTCGTGTAGCCACCGACAGCGTGCGTAGACTCATCAGACTACCCCGAGCTCGCTCAGTGCGAGCCATCGCCACTCCCGTAAACATAATTAATTTAACGTTACGCACTACCACTGCCTCGTGACCGAACTGTCCTCTCTGATTGCCGGAGCCACAGACATCATTTCACGCATTTTTACTAATAGAGAGTTTCGATTAGGGGGACGCAAGCGTTCGGGGTTGAGCACTGCACGGGCCCGGGCTCGGGTCTGGTAAGCTATCTCTGTTGCGGGCCCGGGCCGGCCTCGGGCCAAGGAGCTTAGGGCTCGGATCAGGCCAGGGCCTCGGCCAGTCCCGTAATAGACCCGGGTCTCCGCCAGGCCTGTAATAGGACGGATATGCCATTGGTGATGATGATGATGATGATGATGATGATGAATTTGTTGTTTTATGGCGCAAGGGGTATGCCATTGGTGACTTTTGATAACTACCTACCATAGGTAGGAAAAACTTTATTTCGTCAGCGTTAGGTGGGGTGATTAGGCATGCTTTCTTCAGGCGGGCCTGATGGCCGACAATCGATGTTAATCTACGACATCTTCAGCTCGTTCTTATGGCCTGGAGTTGGGTGTCCAGGCTAGAAATGCGCAGCACCACCTGCCATGTTTAGGTGAAGGATAAATCAGGTTAGGAGGAGGCTTGTGCTCAGCAGCGTGGACACAGTCTAAACTATCTCCAGAAAACGTCCTGTGCCACGGATGGTATCTTCAAAATTACCGATAATCGTACCATGCATCACTTACGCTCAAGGGCTAACGGGCTGAACTGGGTCGGGACAGGCCAAAATCTTTCGGAGCCGGGTACGGGTCAGGTTTGAAACTACCGAGTCGGGCTCGGGTGGGCCGCCGCATAGCACTTTCGGGCTCGGGCCGGGCCCGGGCCTGAAAAAAACGGCCCGTGCGGTGCTCTAGTTTGGAGCCCCCTAGCGCTCGGGGTCGCGGTACTGAGCATACGCAGATGGGCCCTAGCACTTGGGGGCCCCAGATGCTTGCGCCCCTCTATAGTCTAGAACTGTCTAATGAGAGAGCAGACTGAATTCGAAGGTCTGACAGATCAGAGCGTAGGTATGCTAATGGCGTCGACAACACGAAACCAGACGAAACTGAGCAACGAGCTGGAAAAGCTGACGCTCTAAAACGGTCTTTAACTACAAGTAACACTGGGAGACGCGTAATTTCCCCGCTTACAATGAAGAGAACGCGATCGTCATCTAACCTGAGTACTTAAACAAAAAGGCGCTCTTCCCATACCAGTCGATAATAAGACCCAATTTGAAAAGCAGCGACATAGCTGCAAAGGTGCCTTCGGGTCTCCATTGGACGAACTCGGTAAGGCTACCTGATGACGAGTACAGACATCATAATCGTAATCGAAACTGAGCATATTAAGCCAACCTGGATGGAACTAAGTGCAGTATCGTGCATTTTCGGTATTAATGGCCTACGAATGCGGAACCGGGCGCGGCCACGCACTTCGTAACCAGGTTTCCATAACATCCCATCCGTTTCACATACTGAGACACAGACAGTATTTACTATACACCTCAGAACATATGTCAACCAGCTTCCCCGTGTGCTCCATACATCCTGGCCTATAAACTGGAAAGGGCACTGTGAACTTTAAATTTTAAAGAAATACGCTCGCTACAAAGGTGCAATAAACACGTGGCAATACAGACTTCGCGTTGTTAACGGGCCCTCCACCCGAACATCTCGCTTCTTCCTGCAAGGCAGAAAATTAAATTCGCTTTTTTTTTTCAAGGCTGTTAATGCGATCCGTGGGGCCTGTACAAGAAAACAACGGACTGTACTATTGAGTTGATCACGGATTCAAGCCGGGCGTGACATTAAGGGTTTCAGAGTGCGCATTTGCGCGCTAACAATTAAAGTACAAGCTGTATAGCTCGTGCGCAGGTCTGTGCTCCAAATCGTAGCGCATATACGGTTTCCGAGAGCCCGTGGTCACGCTATATAACACACAGCGCGGAGGTGAGAGTCCGCAGACCTTTCGCGGAAGGCGAATACAACGAATGGAGAAACGGCTATATATACAGGTCGTCGCCGGCGACGCGTTGGCGCGGAAGGCGACGCCATGGACTTCCAGGCGATGGTGACGGTGGCGCGGAGGAATCGACGGGGCCCTTTTTGGAGGGCAGCGGAAATAGCAGCGGGGTCGCCAGCGCTGAGGAACTGGGATGGGGGGCGTGGGGGGGGGGGGGGGCGCACACACACACATTCCTGAACCGGGACACGGCCTCTCTTTGAAAAAACAGGGCTGCTGCTCCGACACGAGGCGCCGAGGACGACGCTATTTCCAACGCGACCAGGGAACGCCGGCACAGTCCACTACGCAAGCGCAGAAGGGCGCAACCAGGGGACGACGACGACAACGACTTCGCGTGTATACAGCAGCACCACACGCCCCGGGCTGCTGCTGTGGTCCCGTGGATTCCCCAGAAACGATCCACGTGACGAGCTTGACCGAGTGTGGTCACGCACATAGAGTTTCATGCAAAGATAATTATTGTACGAAACTGTATGGTCAAACATACCATACGCACAGGAAAAAGAAGAAAAAAAATGAGAGAAAAGGATGAGGCACGCCGTTTTCTTTCCAACAGTAAAAACCAAGGAGGACAACACGGCAGTCTTCGAACTCGTCAATCTATTGTGGCAATTCAACCCTTGAAGCACCACGTACCCATCCCTCAAGCCTGCTCGCCTGCGCGTTTTCATATGACCTCTCTTTTTCTTACTTACTAAACCTGAAGAGGGAGGAAGGTCCGTTTGAATCATTTATTTTTCGCTTAACTTCGTAGCTCCAGTATACGTTTCGCGGGAAAATACGCGCATCATTTCACTGCGCATCGGCCCGGCTGACACTCGCCAAATGACAGCAGCTATACGTGGCTCCGAAGCGATTCCTCCCACTTATTATTTTATTTTCAATTCCTTTTTTTTGTTTTCTAAAACATTCTTGAAAGACATCTTACTTTCCTCGGCTAGAAGCTGCCATTTGCAGCTACGTGAAGTGGCTCTTGAAGCGAATTTGGATGCCCGTCTTGACAGCCGCCTTCCCGGTCGTTCTTAGGGAAGTGCGAAGTCCAGAGCGGAAGTGCCAGAGAGAAAAAGCTAGAAATGGCTGATGCGAAAAAAGAAAAAAAAAATGAAGACGGTGGGGTGGGGGGAGAGCGAAAAGCACCGCCGTCGTGTTTTCGGAAGCGTGAACGTATAAATAAAATTGCAATTTGCGTACGATAACAAATCCAAGAATAAAAGCCTCGAGATAGTTTCTCCCAAACTCGAAGCGGTAACAGCGACAGCAGACGAAGCCTTGAAGAAGCACACACCACCTACAATCCTTTCTTTCTTTCTTTCTATCTCTCTTTCTTTCTCGCAGTTGGTGCTTCGATGGGCGCTGCTGAGACGGATCACGCAAGAACACTAAGGAAACAACTGCCCTTATCTTGTTAAAATGTCTGAATATACATTCATACAAAATTATATCGTTATGTATAGTCCGACTCTGTGAAGCCTTAAAGTTTAACGACAGAAATGATACGGTGAACATAAGCCAGAGACATCTGGAATATCGGTACATCGCCTTATAGGATTATGTTATCGTGCGCTTGTTAGAAACAGCAAGGAGTTGGAATGAAAACGAATTTAATGATATTAAGGTAGCATATGAGCCAAATTAATATGCTGTAGTGCGGTGTGGCACAAGCGATCGGTCTGTATCAAAGGGGAACTCACTCATAATCATCATCATAATAATAATTATCATCGCCTATGGCCGCACCGCGCCTTCTTCCTCTTCTGGTATATCACTGCATGCTGGCGTCTTATTTTTCATTTCTCGCTATTTAGAAATAGTTTTGACGGTCCGATAAAAATTATATCTGCTATAGCACTTCTTTCTTTTTTTCCCCCTAAAGATATGCTTAGCCTTAGCAATGGTTAGAGCTCACTAGGCAGTGACACCATGCATGCACTTTCGATGTGTTAAATACAGATACCCATCATTTCCCTTGCAGGCTACCACGGTGACGAGGTCAGGTGGCTAAAGTGTGCCATGCCGACAGGTATATACAAACAAGCTGCCTGCTTGAGAAAGAACAGGCTTAATGCGGCCCACAATATGAGCAAACGAATACGTTGACCCTTCTATTATTCGCTTTTCGTCGCTTACGACATTACCAATTAATCACTCCGGTCGCGCGCATTAAGTTTACGTTTTCTAGAGAAAATCCACACGCCATTAGAGCTCGTCCAAGGCGTCTACAATCGTACCGAAGGGTAGGTACCACCCCGACCACAACGCCACAACCAGCCCCCTCGAGATGTTTCTATACGCACGCACCGTGGTCTCCGAGATCGGGCGGCGGCGGCGGCGCTCACCACCCGATCTCGGAAGCTGTGCAGGAACGAACGAAGACGCCATCAAAAAGCGCGGACAGACGGGGCAACGACGCAAGAAATTAAGCGCGCGCCGCGCCAAGGGGTCGGCCAAGGCCGCGCACGCTACAGAGCGTCCGCAGACGCAGAGGAGGCGGCGCGCGCCCGATTTTTTCAATGCCTCCACCACCGAGGCACTGAATGAAGGACTCCGCCGAGGAGCTTCATGCGGGGGGCATTCGCAGTGCACGCGTTACAAACGCGCTTTCTGGTTTCCTGGCCATTCCGGGGCGTCCGGATCACGCCCCGGAAACCAGTTTTCTGGAGTGTGTGTGCATATATAATATGTACACACACACACACACACTCGAAGAAACGGAGATATACGGAGAAAAAGAAAGAAGGCGGACTAGACCGGCGTAGTACATACGTGCATTCACGCGGCATATGTGCCTGTATACGAAAGTGCATGCGCCGAGCAACGTAGCACTCGTTTTACATATGCACGTGTGTATCAGAGCGCCTGTAACAACGCACGCGCCCGGCCTTGCGCGTCGCGCCTTCCGCCCCCCCCCCCTCCCTTATAATCTCGAATGCGAGGGAAAAAAGAAAATAAGCCGTAAGAAGACCGCGTCCTCGTCGAATGCCTTTTTTTTTTTTCCAGTACGACCAACACGCAGAGAGCTGCGCGCACATTGTGCGGCGTAATAGACCAAAATGATGGGGGCGCACAAAGAGGAACGAAAGCCGAGCGCGTGCTCGGCTTTCGTCCCGTCCCGCTCGTTCGCTGCGGCTTCTGTCACTTGGCCAGGTTTTGGGTGATATTAGGCTTTACTAATCTTATTTCTTGAGCTCTCACTAATTCTAACGCCACCTTCTTCCTAGGCTGATGTCTAAAAACTCCCCAGGCAGGGGTTTGTCCCCATGGGCGGCCTCTATTCCAACGGATGAATTACCTCTAGATTTGTTCATCCGCAGTGGTGTGAGCAACATCCCGGTGGCTCTGGTTCCTTCAAATGGAGGCTTTATACGTCTAACCAACCCCCAGGCGATCCAGAAATCCCTGCAAGCTGCTACCTCTTCATACCAGACCATCACGGAAGTGAGGCAGTTCGGCCGAGGAGGTATCGTGTGTCGGTCACCAGACCAGTCCTGTGTCGCGGATTTGCTAAAGTGCTCGTCATTCGCGTCATTACCGGTGAGTGCCTTTATCCCTGCTCACCTCGCCTGCACTAAGGGAATAGTCAGAGGTGTCGATGCTGATCTTTCTCCCGCTGAAACACTTGAGAGATTGTCTGGGACTGGAGTAATTGCTGTTTACCGATGCACTCGAGTGGTAGACAATAAGCGGGTCCCAACAGAATCAGTGATTGCGACTTTTGCTGGAACTTCCTGCCCGTCAGAGCTAAAGGTGTGGCCCCTTGTGTTCAGAGTTGAACCCCTGGCGTCGCGTCCGATTCAATGCCGCAATTGCTGGCGATACGGCCATAGTATGGCAGGGTGTAAATCAAGACAACGTTGTTGCGCATGTGGGGGAGAACACGCTCAAAGTGATTGTAATGCCCAAGAAGAGCGATGCTGCCTCTGTGATGGAAATCATCCAGCCAATTATTTAAACTGTTCTGTTAGGGCTCAAGAGTTACAGGTGATTGAAATAATTGATCGTCGACGCTGCTCTAGGATGGAGGCCATAAACATTGTGAAAGAAAGGGCATCTGGCTATGCGGGGATAATAGGTAGACAAAATCTTACCCCGGACCGATCACTTACTGCAACTATAGAGGCCGCTGTGGAAAAGGCAGTTACAAAGGCTATGGAAAGGTTGGCAATGAGCCTTGGTGAATGTATCTCACAAGCCGTTTCTAGTCATTTATCTCATTTGATGCAAACTACCTGCCCAGCTCCTGTACCAACGCAAGCAGTTGATCCTGAGCACCAAACTAATCATGAAAGATCAGACGCCAATCCTTGCAATAATGATATTGGACTTTCAAATCCCTCTTCTGCGGGTCCTACAACTTGTAATCTGGTTAATACAGATTTGGAGATGACAGAGGTAGAACAAAATGCTCGAGCATATAAAAGAACCATGTCGTCTATTAGTGAAGACTCCTCCTCCGGTCCTCACTCAAAAGCGAAGAAAAGTCAGTCCAGTGATGTGCTAAAGGATAACATTCTGCAGAAGGCAGTTTCGACTGCGGCACTTTCCAAAAAATAGGATCACTAAAAGTGCTTCAGTGGAACTGCCGCTCTTTATATTCTGCATGAGTAGATTTAACTTGTTTAACTTCTCAACTTAATCCTGATTTAATTATGTTACAAGAAACGTGGCTAAAACCTGAGAAATCTTTTCAACTGAAATTCTACAGGTCATTTCGATTAGACCGTCCTACAAGAGGCGGCGGGTTACTTACACTTATCTCATCTAAAATTTGCCATAAGGCTAAAATTTCATATCAAGTTTCTACTCCAGAGTGTGAAATCCTAGCTATAAAATTGGTTCTCCCGGGATGTGCTCCTTTTACCGTAGTTAATGCATATTTTCCATCTGGCGTACAGGACACTAGCACACTGGATAGTGTCATTAACTCTTGTGGACGTGACATTGTAATCTCAGGTGATTTCAATTCTCACCATATCTCATGGGGTTTAAGAACAGATTTGTGCGGCACCCGATTGTGGAACTGGTCGTTGGACAATCGCCTCACGTGTGTAAACTCCGGATCTATTACGTTTGTTAGAGGCCGATCTTACTCTTCACTAGATCTTACATTCTCTGGCCCGAGTCTCTCCGTAACTTCTTGGTCGACTATTGATTGTTCGACAAGCAGTGATCACCTTCCGATAGTATTTGACGTTGCACGTCCGGTAACATTTATAGGTGACCAGGTTCGAACCTTCATAAATTACAACATTTTTAAAAAATGCCTACGAAATGTTCTTTCATCTCTGTCTGATGCGCCTACAGAACAAAAAACCACGATTATCTGTTCCGCTTTGGAAAGTTCTCAAAAAAAGGCTCAATTTGAGATTGGATTGAATAAAAGAAATTCTTACAGTCCTTGGTGGAATGAAGAATGCACTCGAGACTACAGAAAGAGAAAAGCTGCTTGGAAAAAATTATTGCATAACCAGAGTCCCCAAAATTGGAGTGACTATAAATTTTTTCGAGCTGTCTTTAAACATACAGTTTCTAAAGCCAAAGATGAATTCGACTGTAAGCATTTTGATTTCTTATCTAACAATAAAAATAGGCGTGCATTGTTCCGTTTTCTCCGCGGTAGGAAAATTCTTCCGCGCCAAATTAATATTGACTCTATAATCTTAAGTAGCGATGAAATGAAACAATCACTAGAAGAAATCGCGAAGGGATTAGAAATTAGATTTTCTTCTGTCTTACCAAGTGGTTCTCGCTTACGAAGGGCATCAGATGATTTTACAGAAATCTCTATGTTAGAATTGGCTGAAATCGTGGAGCGACTTCCAGATTCAGCTCCCGGTGTGGATGGGGTAACATCTACTATGATCAGAATTTTATTTAAGGAAGCTCCTGATGACCTTTTGGCTATTGTAAATTACTCATTTCGCTTCTCATGGATTCCGTCTGCGTGGAAAATTGCTAAAATCATCCCTATTCTTAAAAATCATGGGGAAGGATATACAATAGATAACATTAGGCCAATTGCGCTAACTTCAAATTTGGTTAAATTAATTGAAAGAATTCTATATGCCCGCATGATTAAATTTATACAGAACAAGGACTTGCTTAGCCCCTGCCAAATTGGATTCCGACCATCATGTTCAATTTGGCATGCTCACGTGGACCTAGAAAGTAGAATAAAATTAGCACGACGACAGAGGCAAATAGGTGCTCTTGTGACATTATACATTTCCAAAGCCTACGACAGTGTAGAACACTTAATTTTATTAGATATATTGCGAAATCTAGACATTCCAAATTATTTTTCAAACTGGATTGGTGAGTTTTTAAATGGAAGAACATTTTACTGCAGTCTGAGAGGCGTTTCCTCTAGTATATATAATCAATCACGAGGTGTTCCTCAAGGAGCTGTCACTTCACCATTACTATTTAATATTCTGATGTGTTCCATTCCTCTTCATCAAGATGTACAAACATACGTATACGCGGATGACATTGCTTTCTTCGCATCAGACAGTGATATTCACTCTCTATATTATCGACTACAAAACTACCTCAACGCCATAGAAACCTGGTTAAACAAAATTCGCCTTTCACTTAACGTTAGAAAATCCTCGATATTGGTTTTTCCTATTAATAATCCCGTTAATATATCGATATCTTATCGCCTCGAGACTATACCTCAAGTGGAGTCGGTGAAATACTTAGGTGTAGTATATGACGGTTCCCTCAACTGGCTCGGCCATATCGACCATATCGTTAAAAAAGGAGTACGAGCAGTTGGTATGCTACGTAAGCTGTGCAATAGTCGGTCCGGAATGCGGAGAGATCCACTTTTAATGATATACAAAATGTATGTGCGGCCCATTTTAGAATTTGGATGTGTTTTATTTTCTGGTGCCCCAGCTTATAAATTACGTCCCCTTGTTCTACTTGAGCGGGAAGCCCTACGACTGTGTTGTGGATTACCGAAATATGTTGCCAATAACATATTACACCAAGAAGTCAGGTTGCCCTCAATATTGTGTAGATTTCGGTTACTGACGGTGCAAACAGTCTTGAAATTGTATGAATCCCCTATTAGAAGATTGAAATACATATTCATTTCCCAGCCTGCACTTTTCTTCGGAGTACACTGGCATCGTTTTCATACACCACAGGTGGTCTTCGTACAAACATTGATAAACCCCTTAAATGTACGTCTTTGGGAGGTATCGCCTATTTGTGATGTGCGAGAGAACCTAAAAATTATATATGATGACATCTACCCAAATAATGCAAAACATCTTCCTTATAATATATTAAACGGCTTATTACAGGACCATTTATTGGGTTTATCTATAAGTACGGTCATTGCGACAGACGCCTCACAGTGTGAAGAAAAATCTGGAATTGGCATTTTCTCTCCCGCTCTAAACTGGTCATTTGCAATCAGGTTTCCGGACTTTTATTCCGTATTTTTGGCTGAATTTCTAGCTGTAGTCCTAGCCTTACGCAAACTAAATTTGTCAACATCGGCGGTAGTAATTATAACAGATTCTTTATCCTTATGTTCCTCGCTAACAGCAAATGGTGTCACTAACCTTTTACGTACATTTCATTTTCTAGTACCTGCCCACATAAATTTAATTAGATTGCTTTGGGTGCCTGGACATAAAGGATTAGTCATGAATGAAATGGCTGACAGTCTCGCGAGAGCGGCCCTCAGTGGCCCTGTATTACCATTACTTCCTACAATAGCTTACCTGACGACTACTAGATTCAGGAGATATACAACTACTCAAGACTTTTTGAACCCAGCTGTAGCAAATTTTTCCGAGTATCGACACCTCCTATTCCCTTGGCCTAAAAATTCCTTTCACACAAGAAAAACTGAAGTCATCTTTACCCAATTACGTTGTCGAATACCAAAATTAAACTTTTATCGTCACAGGGCTGGTCTGGTGCCCTCCCCTCTGTGCCCAGTCTGTGGAGAAGATGAAACAATCGATCATTTTTTCATATTCTGCCGCCGTTTCACTTCTTTAAGAAAAAATCTAGAATCAAGATTTACACAGCTTGGTTTGAGCTTTTCAATTATAAATATCCTTTCTCTAGGAGCCTCCTCTCTTGGACAGTGCCACAGGGATATTTGCTCAACCGTGGAGGATTTTATAATTGCTACGAAGAGGTTGTCTTGAATTATTAAACATTTTATTTTTGTTCTTTTCCTCCAGTTAGCTTTACCATTTACAGTTTTTTAATAAAGATAGCCTAATTTCATCCAAATCTTGGCCAATCCCCCACAGTGGGTGTGCGCCATCGCTCAAGGAATACCATACCATACCATACCATACAGAGAGACGGCGCCGTGCTACGGACCGGCAGCTCGCGTACGCCACTATATAATCTGCAAGTACGCAAGATAACGACGCAAGCACGCTTACACACAGTATAGATAGTTAAGCTTCGGACGTTCCCATACATTTGAATGCGCTGCATGGGCTGCTCCTGCTGACTTGTACGCAGTGGTACTAAGTTACTCGCGCTTTATGTAGCGCAACTGGTCGATTACCCTTCTAAGTAATCGCCCATAACGATTTGCCGGCGAAAGCCGCGGTACACCCACAGCTCGGTCACGGCTTAGACCAGCGGCGTGGCACGAAGTTGTCATGCTGTAATGCCAACAGTATAAACTTCGCAAAAAACAAAATAACAATAATAGCTGAAATCGCAGTAAGCGATGAAGCGACGGTGATTCCTCGAAAAGGAACAAACCCGGGCCCCTTTCGTCTCGGGATATATGGCGCTCCGTCCAATACTGCGCCGTCGGGGAATCGCCGAAGCGAATTGCGCCGCAGGGAGATTGAAGGTCATTTCGCGACACAGAGGGCAGCAATGGAATGAGACGGAAAAAAAGCAAAAGTGAGGCGTCGCGTTTGCCGCGCAGCTGTTCGCTGGGGAGTCAACCCAGATGCGGCGCCTGGGTGCGTACCTGGGAGCAAATATTCGCAATATGATGAGGCATGCGCCTGCTGCAGCAAAAGTCCGTAGACGAATCAGCACGTATAGTAGTGAGATGCCAAGATATTCACCCAGAAAAAACTGTAGGGAACGATCCACCATTTCAGAAGGGCTGGGACTCCAAGCGTGTGGAAGCACTGTAAGACTTGGGGTCGGGCACGTCAAAAGGGGTAGCTGGCCCATGCTGTCGTCCGTCTCATCCACGCTAAGGACGCTAAGGGAGGAACTTGTTCTCATCGAGGAAAATGAGTACTGGGTTTATTTACAATACTTACATGAAGAGTGCATGGAGAATGTTACATTTCATCAGTCCAGCATGACTGAAGTAAAGCATACCGAGTCGAAAAATTTCGCTTAAGCCCCTTCTGTCCTCCCTAGATCTTTAGGCCAGGGAAAACTGCCGCCCCCCTTCGTCCAATCAGAGCGTCCAAAGTTGTCGAAGGACCCTCGTTGAAGGCGAGGGTTTGTTCACTCAACACACAGAAATGAAGGGAGCTTCGTAGACGGAGATTGTCACGCTTGACTCAAGCTGGCGTGTCTGGGAGGGTTATTCTGTAAGAGTCCACCTAGTGGACTGTCCATTTCGGCTGCCACTGATTAGCTAGGGCCGCTCGTCTCCTCCTCTCTCGTACAGCTACATCCAATCAGCAACGGCCAAAATGGACAGTCCACTAGGTGCACCCTTAATACCCCCCCCCCCCCTACCCACCCATACTTTCCTGGGATGACCACGCAGTTAGCTGGAGCGTCTATCAAACGACTGGGGCGGTTACCGGAGTCCGTGAGGTAACGCCTTAGAACAATCATTTTCCAGGAGTTTTCTTGCTCCCGTTGGTGTCCGTGAAGGCGACAGTGAACCAGTTAACAATACGTACTCGGTCCGCTAAACGTGTCTCGCCTTGCGGGCGCCGCAGGTCTG
This sequence comes from Dermacentor albipictus, assembly GCF_038994185.2. Classification (NCBI taxonomy): domain Eukaryota; kingdom Metazoa; phylum Arthropoda; class Arachnida; order Ixodida; family Ixodidae; genus Dermacentor; species Dermacentor albipictus. The sequence continues at coordinate 388,794,869 of NC_091821.1, forward strand.
TCCGAGGGTGACGGATTGTTAGCTTCACGAAGCGATCCGTCGCAGTGGGACAGGAGAGGCCAGAAAGTCGCTGCCCCCGCTAGACTATCGTAACAGCATTAACAGGAGGGCGGTAGAAATAAGCGAGAGACGCTTAGAGTATTGGTGGGAAAGGAAAATTCAGGGAATATATGGGCAGAGCGGTAGTCGTTACAGGCATAGCTAAATGTACAATATGGGGATAAAGGTTTTAATGGAGAGACGAGATCAAGGATAGAAAGGCAAAAAATGCAAGACTGCTATTGATGGAGCAAAACCTGATCGGCACAAGCAGGCTATATGCGACTATACACGTCCCAAGGGTATACAAATAAAAATAATCGCAAATCATCGAGAGCGCAATGCAACGATAAAAACAACAAGACTTAACTGTGGCAACTGTAAGCAGAAAGGTACGCCAGCACTGTAAAATGTGTCTGCGGTTTTCAAATCAAGGCGAGTCTAAGCAAAATGCGCAGTGGTGCCCACCCCCCTCCATTTACCACCCTTTCCCCCCTCCTTTAATTGCGACATGCAGTTAAGTTCTCGAAACTGGATTTGCCGTGTCAGTCCGTTCATTCGTCCGAACGTTTGATGTAGGGCATTCCACACTTAATTATTGGATTTTTTTTTTTTTTGAAGCGCGTGGGAGAACTGGAAACGCGTGTTTGCCGCCGACAGACTACGAAGCGACAAGGAGCGCCGCCACCCGCAGATTTTTACCACAATCCCCTTGTTTTGTCGGAGCTTAATTGCGTTGCGATTCTGCAAGGCCGTATAAAAAGTCTGATGTAATCTTTTTAGTCGGTCCGTTTACTTTATCACTGCCTCTAATGTGCTGACTTCCTAGGAGACCAACTCAACTTCCAAACGATACTAGGATAATGCACTCGCGAAGCGGCGGGGGCAGAGTTGCCGAGTATGAAGCGACGTTGCACGTCACTTGGAGAAAAAAAAAAGAAAAAAAGGAAAACAAAGAAAAACAAAGAATAGAAAGAAGAAGACGATGACGTAAAAAACGAAAGGGAAGAAGAAAAAAAGTTTGGAGAAGATGAAACACGGCGCGCTTTGTAAACAATAAGCCAAGACACAACATCCAACTCGGCACAAAGTGTGGGCGCAACCAGCTCGCATTTTCCTACCTTATTTGTAGTCCGGCGGGGCAGCCCGGCCGTTGTGTTAGCCTACAACGCGCGCGCGGCGGTGGCACCGGCAACTCCCACGACCATTACATCGACATTAAGGAAGGGAAGCGACGGGGTGCACACCGGTGCGGCCGCCTCGAAGAGCATCCCCAGCAGCCCCCCGCTTTGCTCTCCGAACGAACACCTCCCTCGGCCATCAGCAGCAGCGACGGAAGCGCAGTCCTCCGTGCAAGTCATGAGTGCACGGCGTTCGTCGCATCGGTTCCATCGCGTCGGTTCTCGCTCCCGCCGGTCGGCGAGTGCTGCTTCGGGGCCGAAGCGAGCACGAACGCGGCTCGGGAGTGTATGGTGCGTGCAATACAACACAATATATATATATATATATATATATATATGCTTATGTTATATAGTATGTAATATGCACAAAATGTAACTAGTACATTCTGGTACATATACGCGTATATACTGTAGGGGTTGAAGGATGGGACTTCGGGATGAAAAACCAAAACTTGGGAGGATTTATTCTACATTATATACAGGGACGTGAGTCGTCAAGTACCAGTCGTACTGTCATTACGGGCCGGCAGCAACTCGGACGCTGCGGCCCGCGGCAAGAAGTTCGAGAGAGGTGAATCAGGGAAACAGGGACTGTCCCAGAATCTTCAGGTCTCTCTGGAAGGCTTCTTATAAACCCTTCGAGCACTGTAAGTCACGTCATGTTTCACCAATGGGAGAGTCCGCTCCGATGACGCCACTTTCAGCCAATGGTAGGCGCCCGTGTCGCGGTGTCGCACCTGGCGGCTCTCTGCGGTCTTGCCTCGCAGACTGGCAATCCACTTCTTCTAGGCTGGAGAAGGAGGGGGGGCGCTCATGCTTCATTGCACAAGGGCCCACCTGCACCCGGTGGCTCGGCTCCGCAGCGGTAGCAGATGCCTTCTTCAAAGCCGAAGGGGGACGATTGAGCTCCATTGTACGAGGCCCCCTTCTAATCCCGGCGACGCACGAACTTGTTGGCACGTGAACTTGTAGCCTTAAACTTGTTTGCTCGGCCGCTTCTCTGGAATGCACTTTCCTGCTTCTGCATTCCTCAATTAGCTGTGCTGCCATCCGATGTGGTCTGGGGAACTCGAAGTAATCGCAGGAAACAGCTCCATATCTAACAATACCCGACCGGGAGAGCTGGAGAGAGTGCCAACACTTGTTCGGCTGTTCTGCAGTCCCGCAAGCGACTACTTTCTGCGTCTTGAGACACACACATATCTTGGGAATAAAATCGAAACTCGCTCGGGGAAAAAGCTATCACGGTAAATTATTTCGCGTGATCTGAGCTAGACTTGTCAGCTTTAAAAAGAATCGTTTTTTTTTTTTGCTAAGGTTTTGAGTTCAAGGACCTTCATTTTAAAGCAACAAAATGAAGCCTCAGAAATGTGCCACTACTCCATGGTATATATAACATTTAAATAACTTCTCCTAGGCTTCCCCGGCTTCGCTGTTTGTTGGCCCCACGTGGAATTGTAGCCAGCGAGAAACTGAGCACCTCGGTTCCTCCTCTCTCCCTCCCTTCTCTCTCACTGCTCATCACGAATGCGTTTCATCCGAGAGCGGACGAGCCTGCACGCAAGTCCCTGTAGTATATGTAGCGAGAAACAGTATCGGTCGACAGTGCATACAAGCAATGAGAGAGAGAGAGAGAGAGAGAGAGAGAGAGAGAAATCAAAGGAAAGACAGGGCGGTTAACCAGAGATTATCTCCGGTTGGCTACCCTGTACTGGGGGAGGGGCAAGCGCTCTTGCGGCGAAAAGGGAGCCCCGAGATACGCGAAGTGGTTAGTTACGTACAGCACACCGGCATACGTACATACGCATTATACAAGCACACTGGCGCCTAAGGAAGTGGCCGCACGCGACCGCCTTTCTTTGTTTCTCCACGGGAGAGACGCCTCGCGCGTGCGCGCACTGCTACTACACCGCACCCTATAGAAGCCAGCCCTTATCTGTCGACAGGAAGCGTTCCTCAGCCGGCAGTGGAACGGCGCAGCTAGAACAAAGGATGCAAAGAATCAAACACACAAAAAAAGTATGGGGAGGGGGGGGGGCGTTGTCGATAAGTATATTCCGGCGGATACAGCTTTCAAGGGCATAGCTGACGTCGCACGCGTGGCGTAAACCGCCATGCACGAGCCCATTTGACATATATATATATATATATATATATACACACACTTGTGTGGTCAATGTGTGATGTTTCATGGAAGACTGTCAAAAAGTTGATAGCACCTGTCTCACAGGTCACACGCAAAACAACGCGATCGCGCAAATACGCCCGTGCAGGCATCTCGTATGCGCGCCAAAGGTGCTGGCGATTTTCAGAGCCGAAAGGGTTATTCGAACCGGCGACGACGTTCGCAGTCTGCGCTCAGCCAACTGGCTCAGAGGGGCAAACGCACTGACAGGTAGGCAAATGCCAACGTAAGAGAGTCAAAAATCATGACGACGATAACTATAGTTTACTGGCACAAAGGCTGCGATAGTCATAAAGTGATCAAAGCAATGGTGATTGGTCGGCTCGAGGTATAATGTTAATAAATACGTATATGTTATCAGTGTACTATAAAATGAGATAAAAAAAATGAAAAAGGTTGGTGCATGAACGACTACGTTAAGACAGACAACGTTTAGTCACCGAATCCTCAGATATGCCTGCGTAATAACTTGAATAATAAGAAAAATTTAAGCGAAAAAACAAACACAGCTGAGAGATTCACCGCCTGCGAGTGATGTGGTGGTAACACGTCTCTCAAGGCTTTATAATGACTCGCACGGGCCTCAACTCGCCGCCCAAGTCGCGACCAACCATGCGCTGCTGCCCGCTATAGAAACAAGAGGAACGCATATTCGGGCCCCCCATTCGTCAGCGATACAAACTTTCAGCCGCGCCGATGCAGCTGGCCAACAATGATGTACGCGTGCTGTCAGCGCTGCGCCCGAGTCGTCCAGTGCACGAGCTGCATACCAATTACGCTCAGGCGGGTACGTGTCGCGAATGCAATTCCAACTCGTTTGCAGCTGTACATACATCGCCCGATCCCAAGTGAACTAACATCGCGTATAGATCGTACACAGGGCTCGAGCGTGCGCTATCGTGTCCTTGCCGAGGAGAAGACCACCGCGACTAAGCCTCCTCGCATTTGCAAGACGAAGGAGTCTTTTACAAAGCGCGAGTGCGAAAAAAAAAAAAAGCGACAACAACTCCAAGGCTCGCAGAAGTCATTCGTATGAATCGTTCTCAGGAAAGGCCTCCGCGCGCACGTAACGAGATGGCGGCGAAGGCACCGGCGTGCGACTATAAGCATGAGCTTACCAAAATAAAGCTTTACGAAAAAAGAAAATTGATGCCACGCAACCGGAGCATCGGTCTTCACTCGCCGGGTGTCAATACACCTTTTACAATTAATCGAACGTGAAGGACGAAAACGAGATTAACATCCAGCGTATATGGGCACGAGGAGACGGGAAGAATATGAAACGCAACAATTTCCTGCAGGAAAAAAAAAAGAAAAAAGAAAAGCACCACAGGACAGAAGACACGGCGGAAGCATACCAAGAGAGTGTGTTACACAAACCAGAAACAGGAGCCTCGGAAAACTGCAAACTAAAAAATCGTAACACACATACAGAGAGAGAGAGAGAGAGAGAGAATGGAGGTGACTGATTACGTATATGCGCGCAGAGAGAAAGAGGAACAATTCACCGCGGCGCCATCCACGGCACGACGCCAATACAGCGCATGCGCTACGAAAACGGGTGCCAGGCACACGCGTGCAGCTCACATTCTTTTTCGCCGGCGGCCAATCAATCACGACAGCCGAGTGCTCGCTGCAGGTACTATATACCGAGGCGTCGTCACACTGCGGCCATTGCTGCGGCCGCAGGACTCGCGGCCACCACGCGTGCGGAGCCAGCGCAGACTCGAAGGCACCAGCTTCGTTATAAGCCTTTTTTGTTCTCTCTCCCAACTCTCGCCTTTCTTATTAAACTTTGCACGCATCAGGAAATGGGAGCGCCCCGCTGTCGGGCCGCCCGGCCGGCCCGTGTCGATAATTCAATATATGCGAATTATACGAAGATATTGAAATCCCAGGAACAACGCTTCAACTACGCTCCTGAATCTCTTCCGGCGGAGGTGGAAATATGGAGGCCCGAATTAAGTAAGCCTTTAAACATGCAGGCTGACGTTTTTCGAATAATCAAATTGAAACAAAATCAAGCGTGACCAGAAGAAATGTAGAAATAATAAGAAACAAGAAAAGAATCTCAACAAAAATGAGAAAATCGAACATTTTATAGTCGTGTGCAGCTCGATACAATTGGTACTTGGAACGCATGCACGTATTTAAAATCAATGCGCCGAACAAGAAAATAGCCAATACGCGTTCCGTGCAATTTGTCAATGCCCTGCAGTCCTCGAAAACGTCAACGAAGTAAATGCACAGCGCGTAACCTCTGTCTTTTTGTCTCATATGACAAATGAGTCACATCAATCCAACTGTTACGTGCAATTTGTTATCGGCAACCGAATACAGGTTGCATGTGCGTCTAAGCTCTCTCTATATATAGTGACAGACATTTGAAGCTGAAGAGGGAAAAAGAAAGTGAAAAAAAAATATCGGAAAGTATGGAACGAGCTAACAGGTATAGATCTGACATTCAAAGTAAGGTATAACACGAAGAACTGAAATTGCGCCGGTCACGGAGATCCGTACAGTGGCCTATGAGAGCAGCAAAGTACGCGCCAAAAGAAGGTAAACGCAGCCGATAAAGTAAGAGAATCAGGCGGTGTTTGATGACATTAGGCAATTTGTAGGCATATCTATAAGAACTTAGACTGCCGCAAGTTGGTGGCAACTACGGAGATCACTGGGAAGAGGCCTCCATTCGTCCTGCAGTGTACACATAATGGACTGCATGACCAACTTCGGAGGTAATAATCCCGCTATTTCTCGCGACGAACGCTGCATCGCGATAACTTCGTAACCGTTGCACGTGTCCAATGCGCATACAGGGGGAATATACTGTAAAGGTCCATCTCAAGGACTGCCCATTTTTGTTGTTGCTGATTGGATGCAGCTGTACGAGAGAGGAGGAGACGAGCGGCCCTAGCCAATCAGCAGCGTCTGAAACGGACAGTCCACTGGGTGGACTCTTACAGAATACCCCCCCCCCCCCCCTTCCCCCCAGCAGCGACGCGACCGCATTTGAGACCCTAAAAAAGCGCTTCGCGTTGGATACGCGCAGGAGCATGACAAAGCAAGATTAGTGCAACGGGGAGGACTGTCGACGCTGAGTTAGATCGATGATGACGGAGGGCCCCTGGAGTATCGGTGACGTCAGACCCGCCGAGAGAACACCGCGGCGAGCCGGTGAATACGATATATACGGGCGCACTCGTTACATTCGCGGGCGCGTATACGCTGGGAGCAATGAGACGCACCCACTCAATTAGCTTTCAAAGCGCCAGCGGGAGCGAACCGCAACTGCACCTTTCGTGCGCCAGTAGACTGAAATCTCGATGAGAAGCATGCGGATAGAAAGCAGAGATCGACGAATGCTTTGGCTACATGTAACTGTATACCCTTGGACACTGCACGCCAAAAGGTAACAGTATGTTTCTCACAACTATACAGCACAGTTTCTGATAGCAGTGTATACTGCTAGTTATTGTGCTGTACTAGCGAGCTGTTAAGCAGCCCCTTTTGGCTACATCACTGGCAAGTATTCACTACATCGTCTTTTTTTTTTTTTTAACCGGTCTGCCCAGAACAAGTAAGCGCAGGCCTATCCGTTGTTTGCATTCATATTTCCGCTATGCTATATTTTTCAAACGCTTTCTTAATCCGTAAATATTTCAGAATACGAAGTTTTCTTTTACTTGAAGTTGCCGCTCTTGATTAATTTTTTCAACTTCCAGGTCTACAGTTGCGCAATATCGTTTTCTTTCCCTTTACCTGCTCCGTCCTTTATAAACCGTAAACTCTCGATGCACATCGGCTCTGTTGCTGTAGTGGCCGCCGGCGAAGATGATCGTATGATATGATAACAATTTATTGGCATCCCCTTGAATCTCTCAAGCGCGCGGCCTTCAGGCCGTCTACGGCCTCACCACCATCGCCGACATCTTCGGGAGGGATCGCGAGGATCGCACGCTATGACCCCTGGCTTCCGCGGTGCGCGCGGTTCGTCTCACCACGCACAAGTGACGCGTAGACAGCCCCGAAGGCGTACGATGTTAGTCGTGCGTGGTCAACGACGACGACGATGCGCACTCCTACGTGCACACGCGAACGCCGTCGTCTTTCAGACATGATTAAGCCACTATGTTAAGCCGGCACAGTAAGTGAATCACTTACTCATACTCACTCACCAATATATTTTGCATACTCTATGCATGGACTCACTAACACTGGCATTCACTCCCGTTCCATATAGTCGTGCTCACCAATTAATACTCCCTCGCGTTCATTACATGTAGTTAAATTAAATTATGGGATTTTACGTGCCAAAACCACTTTCTGGTTATGAGGCATGCAGTAGTGGGGGGGCCTCCGGAAATCTGGACCACCTGGGGTTATTTGACGTGCACGTAAATCTGATTGCACGGGTGTCTTCGCGTTTCGCCCCCATCGAGGTGCAGCCGCCGAGGTACGGGATTCGATACCGCGACCTCGTGCTTAGCAGCCCAACGCCGCAGCCACTATGTAACCGCGGCGGGCTCATATTCGTAGCCGTTCGCACTTACCGGTACTCGCTCGCTCGCCTCATTTTCATATGCCGACCTATTGCTTGAAGTCACTCAACGCATCGGCGCGACGATTAAAAATAAATAAATAAATAAAACACCGAGTAACAACGATGCGGCGGCCGATCGGTAAATACCATGTAAGACGTTTCATTCGATGATAGTCACTATTGACGTGTACACCCGTCGCGGCATCACTCAGTGGACATATTGCGTTGCGCTAATTAAGCACGACATCGCGGGTTCGATCTCGGCCACGGCGGCGGCGTTTCGATGGGGTCGGAATGCAGAGACGTTTTGTTTCTTTTTTTTTCTTTATCGTGCCTTGGATGCACTTTAAAAAAACCTCATGTGATCAAAATTCATGCGGACCACTCCACTACGGCGTCCCTCATAAACCACTGCGCAGTTTCGAGACGTCAAACATATTTTTTGGCTCTTTTTTTTTTAAAGCAACTGGCGTGTTTTCACACATTTCCCTGCAAAAGCGGGGTGATTGCGCACGCATGACGAAATAAATCACATGCACGTGCTACATGTAGGCTTAGTACAACGACCGAGGCAGCAGCGGCGATGCAGGAGACGGCGAAATAAAAAAAAGTCGGTAAATTAAGACAAAATAAGGGCGGAGTTGACTGGACGTAAGGACACCGCCCTGTCGCGGCGCGAAATCCCGTGGAAGCCGCAAAAGAGATTCCATTGTGGCGGCAAAATAAGGCGGAAACATCCTTTCCGCCAGTCGGATACAACTTTAGAAAAAAGGGGAGGCCCCGCCCAGATGACCGAAGCGGCGAAGTCACCGGCCGTCCGGCGCATGACGTCGGTCCAGAGTGCACGCCCATTGGTGGATGTCGTGTGCATCCGCCTCGGAGGAGTAAACGCCCCCTTTTTTCTAAAGTTGTATCCGACTGTAGAAGGTTCGTTGAGTCATACAGCAATAGCTTTTCTCTCTCTCTCTCCCTCTTATTTTTTTCCTTTCGCCAGCTGCGGGCCTGCATACCCGGTTGGGTTACTGCGGGATTTTATTGGCACCGGTTTATATAGCCACCGCTTAGAAAATGAACAGCGGCGGCGCCTGTCCGAACGCATGTGCAAGGGGAAAGAGAGAGAGTAATGCGGCCTCTTGAAGCGACAGAGTGAAAAGAGGTGCTTAACTACTTTACTGTTTATGAAGAAAAGTGACATGCAAGACAGCGTGGAGGAAAGTTCTGAGCCTGCCACGCAGCGAAGGCGAATCAGGCTTAACCGCAGAGAGAGAGAGAGGGAGAGAGAGATCAAATAAATTCTTCGGTTTTAAGTGCCAAAACCGCGATCTCATAATGAGGCACGTCGTAGTGAGGGACACCGGGTTACATTTTGGCCCCCTGGGCTTCTTTAACGCGCACCCAATGCACAGCACCCACGGGCATTTCTGAATTTCGCGAAATTCCCTTATGAAAATGCGGCCGCCTCGGCCGGGTTTTGACCCCGCGCCCCCTCGGGCTTAGCAGCGCTACGCCGAAGCCACCACGCCACTCCGGCGGGTAACAGAGAGAGAGAGAGAGAGAGAGAGAGAGAGAGAGAGAGGAGGGAGAGAGAGAGGGAGAGATAAAGGCAGAACGTTTAATCAGAGTAAATGTACGGTTGGATACACTGCACAGGCGGGTAGGGGTAAAGTTAGAAGAGGTGATAAAGAAAAAAAAATGAAATGAGACTGTCTGCGCAAACGCAATGAAGGCACGTGACAATCATTCTTTCACATACTCCCGATCATTTCTTTAAAGGACAAGAATGCTTTTAAAGCAACTAGGGCTGGTGTTGGATAGAATCAGCGTCCAAATATCCTTCTACCATCATCATCAACAGCCTATTTTATGTCCACTGCCAGACGAAGGCCTCTCCCTACGATTTCCAATTACCCCTGTCCTTCGCTAACCGATTGCAACTTGCGCCTGCCAATTGCTTAATTTCATCACACCACGTAGTCTTCTGCCGTTCTCGACTGCATTTCCCTCCTCTTGGCACCAATTCTGTAACCCTAATGGTCCACCGGTTATCTAACCTACGCATTATATGACCTGCCCAGCTCAGTTTCTTTCTCTCAATGTCAATTAGAATATCGGCTACCCCTGTTTGCTCCCTGATCCACACCGCTCTCTTCTCGTCTCTTAACGTTACGCCTAACATTCTTCGTTCCATCGCTCTATGTGCGGTCCTTAACTTATTCTCGAGCTTCTTTGTCAATCTCCAAGTTTCTGACTCATATGTTAGCACCGGTAGAATGCACTGATTGTACACCTTTCTTTTTAGTGATAATATTAAGCTTGCAGTCAGGATCTGATAATGTCTGTCGTATGTATGCGCTCCAACACATTTTTATTCTGTAAATTTCCTTCTCATGATCAGACTCCCCTGTGAGTAATTGACCTAGGTAAACGTACCCATTCACAGACTCTAGAGGCTGACTGGCGATCTAGCGCTCTTGTTCGATTGCCCCGCTATTGATCATAATCTTTTTTGTCTTCAGCATATTAATCTTCAACCTCCCTCTTACACTCTCGCTGTTAAGGTCCTCAATCATTTGTAACTCGTCCCCAGTGTTGCTGAGCAGGACAATGTGATCTGCAAATTCAAGGTTGCTGAGATATTCGCCGTTCATCCTTACTCCTAAGCCTTCCCAGTTTAATTGCTTGAATACTTCTTCCAAGGGTGCAGTGAATAGCATTGGAGAGATTGTGTCTCCATGTCCAACCCCTTTCTTTATAGGTATCGTCCTACTTTTCTTGTGGGGAATCAAGGTAGCTGTGGAATCTGTAGATGTTTTCCAAGATATTTACGTAAGCGGTCTGCACTCCTTGATTACGGAATGCCTATATGACTGCTGGTATTTCTACTCAAATGCCTTTTCGTAATCTATGAAAGCCATACATAGATAGGCTGATTGTACTCTGCGGATTCCTCGATTACCTGTTTGATGACATGGATGTGATCCATTGTAGAGTATAGTATCCCTTGCTGAAGCCAGCCTGTGAGTTCCCTTGGTTGACTGAAGATTAGTGTTGCACTTATTCTATTGAAAATTATCTAGTGAATATTTTATATAATGCTAGGAGTAAGCTAAGGTGTCTATAATTGTTCAATTGTTCAAGGTCTCCCTTTTTGTGGATTAGTATAATGTTTGCATTCTTCCAGTTCTCTGGGACCCTTGAAGTCGTGAGGCATTTCGCAAAAAGGGCCGCAAGCTTTTCAAGCATGATCTCTCTCCTCCATCTTAGATTAAATCGACTGTTATTCCATCTTATCCTGCCGCTTTCCCTATAGAATAACCTAAATATATTTGTCTTTATGGATTATCGGTATACGTTCTACTGCTTATGGTTAAAAAAAAAGTACAAACGGGCACGTCACTCATCGCTTTGTATCATTAGAACAGCAGCACCCTTCACAACAATTATAGGGTCCAAATAAACGTTTTCGACGGAAACCGGACATCCAACGTGTTAAATTACTGAAGGACCCCGACTACAGGGCAGGTGCTGATGGCCGAAGGTCCGGTCAGCGGACAAAGGCCCAGCCGCTTTCTGGCAGCTGCACACCTCCTTCCCGGGGGAGCAAGCTACGCTTGTCAACTCCAGCTGTTCATTCTCCAAGCCGGCACCGTATAGGCGCGAGTCGACGATACGCCAAGACGATACGCCAAGACGAGACGCAAGAAAACACCCCGGGGACGACAAGACAGCAATGTAATAAAGTGACTCGCTGGGCTGCGCAACACGTTTCAGAAATACCGGCGGGACAATCTTCTCGTAGATTGTGCCCCACAGCTCCGACGATTGTCGGCATCAAGCGAGGGGCACACCGACTGCAAGGAGACTCCCGTCGGTTCGGCGGACAAAACACGTCGGTCCTTGCGGCTGCGGCCAACGAGAAAGGAGAAATTCGCCTCGAAACGCAAAGAGGCGAGCGAAGCGCCGTTCAACAAATCTCGTTCGAGCGGTCAAAGCCGCCCTCAAGGACGCTCGTTCCCCGCGGAGACAGATACGCAGACCGAGAGAGTGCCGAGAATAAAATAGAGCAAAAACGCAAGAAAGAAATAGAGAGAGAGAGAGAGACGACAGCAGGTCCACAAAAGACGAGAGAAGAACAGAAAGGCAACCGGTTTTTTTTTTTCAGACGTAAATAAAACAAACAAACAAATAAAAAAAGATGAATGCCGGCTGGGGGCTTCGAAGGCCGTCGTGTGGCCGGCCGCGTGGCTACCCTAGTGTGTGTGGCTGGCGAAAATCAACGTCGCTCCCGGGACGCCGTCAGCTCGCGAAGAAGCGAGGGGCAAGAAGGACATGCACGTGACACGCTGCGCTACACAAATGGGACCGCGCGCCACTTGGCGTAAACACTTTCGCTCGCGCCTCCAGCGAGTCACGCACGCCGGGCCTATTTATTTATTTACTTATTTACTGCGCGGAAGGAGGGGCATGGTAGCAGGTCACCTGGAGGGCATGCCGACAAAATAAAGAGAAAAAAAAAGAAAATAAACAAAAGCAGGACGGAAAGTGAAAAGGCAGACACTGCCACGCTGCAGCTCTCAGTGTTCAGCTAGCTGTATACAGTGCGGAACCAGGACAGGCTTCACAAGAAAAGCCGACAACGGACTCGGTAGCAGCTGATTATCAACCGCGGTAGAAGTGGAGCGCCACAGGAAAGGACTTATACGAGGCGGACACACTGCAAGCCGCGCTTGCACCGGCCACTTTCCGCACCTGCGCTCTGGGCCGCATCGGGGACGAAAGTCCGCAAGATCTTCCACGTCGTCAGTTTGTCTCGAGGGGGAACGGAGGCAGCAAACGAAGAGACCGATAGAGGACGCGGTAACAACAAGTTGGATACGGTGTTTGTTAAACGCACGCACGCACCTCCCCAGTCAACGAGACTTGTCAGCGGCACGGCTCAAGTTTGCGTTTATCTGACGGGTATACTGGCGTATTCAACAAAGTACACGACACAGACGCATGCACTGGTATGACGCGAAAACAGTGCTAGCGCTGCGTTTGGTTCATACTTTCTCATTACGTAATGCACACCTGACTATGCACGCTTGTCCTTGTACTCTTTCTTTCTTATTCGCACAAATTAGAGCATCAGCTGGACTCGGCGCAGGTTCGCGGTCCTGCGCGCCTGAGTCACCAAATCCGAAACGGCGCTGAAACCGGTCGTCGTATCGAGGCCAACACTTCGATTCCGTCACGGTGGCTGCCGGCCTTTCCAATAGAAAGAAAAAAGAAAAGACTTTTTTTTTTTTCGCAGCGCAGAAGGCGGCTTTTATCAACACAGAACCCACGAGTACAAATAATCCGCTCAAATTACTTCGTATAACGGTCTCGCAAAAGGGAGATTGGGGAAGGGTACATAAGCCGGACAGCAACACGATTTCTAGCGTTTTCCCTAGCACGTGTTAGAGGGGCGCTTCGGTTTCCCAATCCCTTCCTGCGGCCAGGCGACAAACAGACCCGGCGAAAGGCTGACGAGCTGACGGCGCGCGATAATCTCTCCCCGACAGGAAGCTGATCCGGCCCTCGCCAGGCCGCACTCTTGCAATCTACGCCCTCGCCAGAACCGAGTGTACGCACTCCGCGCAGCTGGCGTCAGCCCTTCCGAGCTTGTCGCTGGTGCAAAGGCGGCTGCAGTTTTTAATGACGGGCCATAGCGACGCTCCAACCGGCGCGATCGCGCACCCAGAAGGCGCCCGTGGCATCCAAGGCCGAGAGTACGCGGGGTGATCGTCTTTTTGAAGTTTTACGGAATTTTTAAAGAACTGCCCGTGGCAGACAGCCCAATTTTAGTCGTTGAGCTGGGTTATTCGAAGAGGCGGACATGAGAAATCGAAAGACAAGTTCAACTAAGTAACACTAATTGACTGATTAATGTCGTAATTGATTACTTTGCGCATCACATGTTCATCCTTAAATGTAAAGCCGGCCTTGCGACTTCGACTGTATTAAGTTTACTCAGCGTCACCGTCGTTTCTAGCTTGTAGTAGTTTCCCTATCATTATGCATATGACTATCAGCCGTAGATAACCCAATGGGACGCCACCCACGAGACATTACCTTGGAAGTTGTGCATGCAGACAAACTTTTACTGCTTAATCCTGTCTTTCTCGCTGTATAGTGTGAGTGCAAAAGCCTGAAGACTACAAACGCTAATTCCTTTTTCTTCTTGGCAGCCTAGGAATGCAGGCTGAAGTCCACTAGAGCCCACCGTGCGCCTGTTCACCCAGTGTGATGCACCGAGACAATACCACGCTGCACGGTTGTGCTAGAATTTAACCTTTCGTGCTGATGCCATGGCCTCTTGACCTTTGCTTCCAACTGTAGATCGTTACACGTAAAAAAAAAAAAACACCGCGCAGGAACTCCTCCGGGAGTTGTCTAAATATGCGTAAGCACTGTGCCACTTGCTCATCTCCACGCAGCCCGGTGTCATTATCAATGGTACTCGATCCTGCCAGTACAAGCTGCTGCGGACGGCGGCGCAAGGTGAATTCCTAACGCAAGCAAACTACTGCAGGTGGCGGCGCCTGGTGCGCTGATGACGTTCCGATCATTATAAGCCGTTATCGCTCGTTAGCGCCTTATCCATCCGCGTCGAACTATTATCAACCGTACTCCGACGGGGGCTACGTATGGCGCGCGCCCCATCTTCAAAGCGGTCTGCGACGGGGAGAGAGTGCGCCGAGTGCTGATAGCTTCGTGTGCGCCGTGTTCTCGCCGATTAGTTCGCGCTGAAGCGAGAGGTGGCACGAAGGGGTATTGGCTCAGTGCTGCGGGCCCTGTCTTGTAAGTGATCGTCCTACGTGACGGACGGACGGGTTTTCTCCTTGGGTAGGCATGGAAATGCTTACGTATTTAATAAAACACCAGAAAAGGGATTCCTTGCGAGTGCACCAAAGAACCAGGGGAACGCACAAACTCCGGGTTTAAGAAGCATCGAACGAAAAACCATCGTTCTGAATTTTACCGATCGTTGGTCTACGTATGCGAGTCCATCTAAAGTTACGTCCGTCATTTCTATATATCGTTTTGCTACCCTCTTGTTTCCTTCCACGCATTTTTTTTTTTTTTGTCTCGCCGGACTCTGAAGCTGAAATCAGAAGGAAGAACTGGTCTCTGGCGAGACATGTTAGATTTCCATCACTCATGAAACGCTTACACATCTTCAGTACGGAGAGTTGACAAACCGGTCGCTAATTAGGAAATCGACTTCCTTAATTACAACCCCCTAATCGTGGTTTCAAGTTCGTACCTAGATATTCCAGATCTTATAATATGTCCTGTTGTGTCGCTCTGTAGTAGTCGGTTCTTTCTCTGTTGTCAACTAGCTCCGCGAGGTTAAGTTTTGTGACAAGTTCGATAAACGACGCGATGTAGTTTACCAGGGAAACGTAGCCGGGAGATGCACGTCGACAACAATTATTGCTGATTGGGAGAACACTGCAAGGAACTTCAACTGTAGTGAAGATATCGGTGATAATGACCTTCTCCGGTGCGGCTACTTTCAAGGACGAACACCGCAGAATCGAGTTACCCTTTAGCGCGTTTAAAGGGCGTAATTAAGTAAACAGTGCAAGATCATCACACTGCCGATAAACATAGACCAGTAAGTTTTCAAGAGCTAGACATGCTGCTCCCACGAAAGTTCCATTGCGAAGTAAATATCTTGTGTGTCCCGGATAACGTTGGCCTGGTTCAACGACAACAAAAATAAAAGATTACAAAGACACGGGGCAATATACGATTTTAAGACCTACACGGTTATCGGTCGTCAGACCTTTGACGACCGAACACCGTATAGCTCTTAAAATCGTATCTTGCAGCATGTTTCTTTTTTTTTTTTAGTTGACCAGCTTGGCTAACGTTATCCGGGACAGGCGATATATATGAAGCAATCGTCAAGCAGTGCTCTCGCCATACTTGACAGGGGGAAACGAAAAAAAGAAAAAGAAACACCCTTGCTCCTCGAAGTATCATCACGCTAGATACATTCGAAATGAGCTGACAAACAGGAAGATGGATGGAGAAAAAGCCGTCAACAGCCTCCCAACGTAATACGTGGCCATGCTGACAACGCCATCGCCAACCAAGGGCTTTCCGGTAAGTCTACCATACATGCATCGCTTTGAAAACACATAAAAAAACACAATGAATCAGTTAAACAGCGCCCGTTGCAGCGACTGAATACAACAGACGAAACGCAACTGCGTATCGTCGACGTTTAATGTTCTTAACGAACGAAGGAACAGGCTGGCAACTGCAGTGAACTCTCCACACACTCGCAAGACGCGAATTCAGGTCCCAACGGGGTAGGAGCACGCGCTCGGATCCTTGACCACGAAGCCGATGTAAGCGGCGAAGCTGACACGCTCCGCGGAACACTCGCCGTCCGTTCATTCAATCGCGCGATGAAAAGCAGGTTTCATCACAGACGCACGGGTCGTCGCGACGGACGGGCGCCCGTGTCCTTGGGGGCGGCCGGGGAGTTTTTTCCACTTGCGAAATTCACGCAAGGGTGACGAGGCTCGCTTGGCGCAGCGGGAAATGGGCGCGGCGTCCGATTTCCAGACAGACGCGATATCCGTCTGCACAAGCAAGCTCGCCCGCGGCTGGTCCGTGGCGCTTCTTACAAACTTAAGTCTCGGCTGTTTTCTTGCAAAAGCCCCAGGCGCAGATAACACGTAGGCGGAAATTAGATTTCTTTCCGTGCTTGTCATACGTGCTAGCCGTGCTTGTCATAAGTATACAGTTCACAGTAGCAATCGGCCAAAGCGATTCGGTCATTCGAAGACTGCTCAGGTGACGTCAGATGTAGATTTCAAACTCCAGATGTATAAATGTCGAGATTTTCTCGAGTAGCAACTGAGTGACGGTTCGCTTGTCATACCATGCTGGTCTCATGGCGGCAAGTACTACATGATCGATCATCCGCAGCAGATTTGATTGGAGTTGCATTAAACAACTGACATTTCCGCAATAACTATCAGCAGTCGATCCTTATTTGCAACTCATGAAATCGCTGCAAGACGAGCGCAGCGGGTGCCAAGCTATCGTGTGCCGAAGTTTGTGTGCAGTAGCCTACAAGTTTTGGAGCTCCAAAACTAGTGTACACGAAATGCATAACTACAAAGTCACCGCGATGTATGCCGCCGCTGGATACAGCGGCAGGAGACGCGCTCTGGACAGCCTGGGAGCAACAAGTCGCCGACTAACGATCTGCCTGTACTCCCCACTGCGAAACCCAGCGCTCTTCGCCGCGCTAAAAGGCCACATTCCGCACAACACGCATAAGTATGGCAACAGCTGTGCGCTGCTAGCTCAGGCTATGACGCGACGTCAGACGCCTTCTGCTTTCGCTTCTAACACGCGATTGACTACAACATCTACCGCAGTGAAAAGCAGCGCAACTTTACATGCTACCTTTACTGTTCCTTTAAGCGCCCGCTGGCATCTCGCGCTGACGACAAGAGCGTGACAACGGGTGCTTCATAAACTGTGAGCAACAAGTGATTCATAAAACGCGCGCGTGCCCTCAGCGTATACGCCAGTACGCGTGATTTAAATATATAGTTATGTGACTGTCGCATACGCACTCGATATTCCTCGAAAATAAAAGGGCCTCCCTGACTAATATCGCCCGTTTCTTTGACGTCTGCTTCTCTTTACGTCGCTGACAGTTTGGCAGCGCTTGACGAGCGACACTGCGTGCTCGAACGCGAGACATCCGACTGCGGGCCGTCCGGCCCAGCAAGCGGGCGGCTACGGGACAGACAATAGAACGGCAACGCATGCGGCCGTCTTGGGACGGGGCGATCTGCGGTCTGGCAAGCGCCGTTGGGATGAGGAGGGAACGGAGGCCTTTTCTTACCAGAACTTTGGTGAAGCGTCGCTCCAGCTCCGGCTGTTCCGGCATGGGGAGCTTGGCATTATCCACAGTGTGAAGTCGAACCATGTTCGACCTGGGCGGATCCTTGCGCGGGGTGCTCGCGCCGATGCCCATGTTGTTTGTCGCCGCGGCTCCTCGTCCACTCCCTCTCTCTCAAATCCACTCGGACGCGGTAGTTGGGGGGCAGGGCACACACACAAGAAAAGAAAGTTCACAGCCGGCTATTAGGCACTTCCACGGCACATTCACAGACGGCACTCGACGCTTCTCGACACCGCACTGAACAAACACAAGACATCCGTTCGGTTCCGCTGCACTCGCATGATCCAACAACGCGCGCGTACTCGGAGCGCCGACGACGAGCTGACGGCGGCGGCAGCTGAACGGCAGCGGCACAGCGAGCACCCGCACCGACCGCGCACACTTCTCCGAAACGGGAATAAAAGTGCGCATGCGCCCGAGAATGCAAAGACGGAGTAGTTTACTACTTTCAGCCAATCACGTTTCGTATATAAAGTAAAAAATCTTTAAGGAAGGTACTAATTCATAAAATTTTAAAGTTACTTTTATTGCATATTTATAAGCTTTGATTAGTCAACGTCGCTCAAGTTAAATTCAAGCAATTTTTTTAGGGTTTCTTCAATGTTTCACAGAGGGCAGCACTAAACAGTAGGTTGCTTTTGCCACACAGCACGCGGGATATGCAGCGAAGTCTGGCGAAGTCTTCTAAGTGGCTCGATAGCGACGATTGCGCATGTTCGTTTTGCAGCGAGTTAACACGTGCTTTGCGGCTTCGATACAGACGCACAAATGAGACAGAAGGTTGCATGTTTAGCGCTGCGTCTGGCCGCGAAGTTCGAGAGGATTCCAACTTACCGCCTTCGTGAACCACAGTGGAGTTTTCGCGCATGCAGTCACTCGAGTGTCCAAGAGTGGCACCGAGACGCGCAGTCGCGCGTTCCGTCGTTGAAGACGGACATTTTCGAGGCGATGAAGGGCTACCCGGTGAGCTTTGATCATCTTTATGATAGTGTGGTGCGGACGCTAATAAGACAGGGTTTCGAAGACAAGCACATCGTCCAGGTAGTCACCAAGGCGCCGCGGATAATCGAGTTGCATAGGTCCCTGAGCGACATTCTCTCCTTCTGGAGGACTTTGTTCAGGAGTGAGCCCGTTTTCTTGCAGACGATATCCGAGTACCCCGAACTCCTCTACTTGAGTCCAGAGGCGGTCGAAGAGAGGCAGAAGGAACTGTTCACAGTCTTTCCTAACAAGGACATTGTCAAGCTGGTGGAGACATGCCCGCAGGCGTTTATCGACGACTGGGACGAGATCATGGAGAAAGTGAACTACATAGCGCACGCCATGGTCATCAGTCCGGAGCACATCGTCAGTAGCGCCGCTCTCAGCTACAGCTTACTCCACATCAAGACGAGGCATCAGTTCCTGCTGTGCTGCGGCAAGTACCGCACGCCAAAGCCCAAGGAAGTTACGACCACTAATCCACCCCTGGACAAGATCGTCGGGCTGCCACTTCGCCTGTACCTCAACATGTGCGGAGTCACGGCTGAAGAGTACTACGTGTTTGAAAAACTTATGAAAAAAGAGCAAGAACGAGAAGCAGAAGAGGATAGCGACGACGACGACCTTGATTAGCAAATCGCCTGTTTTTTATTCCTTAGGTTTGCTGATGTATGAGGCTTTTTATACGCGCCAAGTTACCGAATTGTGGTGCCAGAAAGAGTCCCTAATTCATCGTGTATTCCACAGTGCGTGACGTGTGCTGCCTTTGACATAGCCAAGCCCGGTGTGCTGCACGCGCTGGCCATCTTGAATAAAGTACGTATACGAGAAGTTGGATGTGTGTAGCCGATATAGATTACAGGCGACACGTTGCAGTAACTTTCTCTTTCATACTTGCTTTTGTTTGAAGTATGCAATAGTCACGATGAAATCCTTCGCGAGAGGCCGGCTAAATGTCAAGTTGACCTCTACAGTACACGACAGCACGAGATGCCAAGATGGGGAAAACTTCCAGCCGTGTCTGTCCTGCAGCGAATCTAGTAAAGTACGTATACGAGAAGTTGGATGTGTGTAGCCGATATAGATTACAGGCGACACGTTGCAGTAACTTTCTCTTTCATACTTGCTTTTGTTTGAAGTATGCAATAGTCACGATGAAATCCTTCGCGAGAGGCCGGCTAAATGTCAAGTTGACCTCTACAGTACACGACAGCACGAGATGCCAAGATGGGGAAAACTTCCAGCCGTGTCTGTCCTGCAGCGAATCTAGTAAAGTGCGTATACAAGAAGTTAGATGTGTGTAGCTGATATAGATTACAGGCGACACGTTGCAGTAATTTTCTTCATACTTCCTTTTGTTTGAAGTATGCAATATTCACGATGAAATCCTTCGCGAGAGGCCGGCTAAATGTCAAGTTGACCTCTATAGTACATGACAGCACGAGATGCCAAGATGGGGAAAACTTCCAGCAGTGTTCATCCTGCAGCGAATCTAGTTAGGCGTCCGTTTCACACAAATATTGCATTTGTTTATACACGATTACTCTTCCAGTTTCCTCCGAGAACCACTTTGCTGTATTAATCATTTAGAAAATGTTCATGATATGCTATTGGCTAGAAATGGTAAATGAAATTCGATAAATGCACCACACAGCAATTGAACTCCACACCTGGCACAGCAGCACAAAAGAAGAGCACATGTGCACGGAGTGAGACAGCAATGCCAAAGGGAAAATGTCAATTTAATAATTACCGTTCAACTTGTCTTAGCACTTTTATTTACAGACAATAAAAAATTATAACACTGCTGGGCACTCCTGCACGATTTATTGTGCATTATCTTAATTAAAGAACAGGTTATTTCATTCAAATTGCTTGGGATTCTATCAACTGGGCCACAATCTGAAATGTTGGATCACCAGGATGCAAGGACGTGCGCAGTGCATTGAACCTCCACAAGCCATCTGTAATGTCTGGGAAAATGCAACTGCATGAGCCTGATTCAGCTGCATTCACAACTTGTAAAGTGGACAGTCCACACTGTCACCCATTTCCACATAGATTGTTTTCTCCTGAGAGTAGGCTTGCAAAGCTGCCAGGCCGTTTTCTCGTCCGTATCCCGACATCTTGTACCCTCCAAAGGGCACCTCTGGTGGGAACACATTGTAGTTGTTTATCCACACGATGCCTGCTTGAAGCTTCTTTGCTACTCGGTGGGCTCTCCTCAGGTCTCTGGAAAAGAAATTCAGACAGCCATGATTAATTAAGGCAGCCAAAGATATGCTATAGATAGAATTCCTTTCACCTTTAGCCTTAATGCCAGACACGTACTGTCCTGTGCAAAAGTATTGCTTAGGATTTTTCAAACTGATTGGGCATCCCTGGAAAAAATAGCTGCCGATTCTTGTTTAAGGTGTACTTGCATACCCAAAGAACGTCAAGTAGAAAGAATTATGTCATCTTTGCTAGTGATGAAAAAAAAAGTCAGAAATAGAAGGGGCGCACATTACGTGTCTTACGGGTATGTGTGGTACATTTTTTTGCACTTGGTATGTTGCACAATTTACGTTGAAATTACGTGGGTGAAAAACCAACATAATTGATTTCCAGCCTACCAAGCATGCAAATATTGTTTTCTCGAGCTCATAAGCAATTGTGAATCGATAGTTCTGTACCTCTTACTGCTCCACATCATCATTTCGTGAGCGGTAACCATGAATATGGTACATTGCAAACCTCATATTGTCCCAATAACTGCCATGTTATCTGTAACTTGCATTGCAAGCTGCATCATCCGACAGATGACCTCTGCCAAAATAGGTATTTCACATCAGGTGGCATAAGTTTGCTAGAATAGGCAACTTACTTATGACTTCATGTTTTTCATCTGTGTGCCTACAACTGCCAACCTATGACAACATAACTGAGACAAATGGTAATGACCTTCTACAGCCACTCACTTAGTCATGACGCCAGCAGCCAGTCCAAAGGGGCTGCCATTGGCTCGGCGCAGAGCTTCTTCCTCGGTCTCAAATGCCGAGACGCTGACTACTGCACCAAACACCTCCTCTTGCATGACTCTCATGCTGTCGGTGCAGTCGGCTAGCACACAGGGGCTGAGGTAGAAACCGCCAGATAGGTCTTGACTGGCAGGAGTCACCCGCTCCCCACCACACAGCACACGTGCTCCCTTTTCGCATTTTGAGGGGAGGAGGAAGAAGACAATGCAAGCAATGTGATATGACAGCAAGCGGACATACTCAAATACAGAGCCTGAGAGAATTTACAGAATGTGCAGCTGTGAAATGTGCTGCAAATTCTGTGCTAAATGGGCAAAGCAACACTATGCATGTGTTGAATAACTTGCCCACGTGTTTAGATCATCCTGTCATGAACATCTGAGCCAAACAGTGTGTGTCTACAGGTGCAAAGAGAGTACAGTATAGTCCACTGTTAAAGGAGTTGTAAGGCCGCATGCTTGCTTCATATGTTTTCACAGTGTTGTTAGTTGCTCACGTATTATACATAAAGGGCAGAAGTCCACTCCATCACATGCTTCGGTGGCACCAGCTTGGATTTTCTTTTTGTTTCAGAGTACTCAGAAAAACCAGCGTGGTGTCGAGTGACGAATCACAGTGCACGCTATGGAGGCACTGAATGGATGCGAAGAACAGGTTCGGAGAACATGGTCATGTAGACACCACGTTTGGATTTCGCCAATGGTCATTATTTGGCAAAACCTCAAGTGACACTGGCGTATGCAGCTGGGGTGCCATCTCCCGAAATCTTTGCTGGCTAGAGACGTTGCCGAGGTTTGAAATGGACTGGCAATAAATT
This sequence comes from Dermacentor albipictus, assembly GCF_038994185.2. NCBI lineage: Eukaryota > Metazoa > Arthropoda > Arachnida > Ixodida > Ixodidae > Dermacentor > Dermacentor albipictus. Next base: position 388,817,602 of record NC_091821.1, read on the forward strand.
GTATGTGCCTAGCGTTTCTTGCTAAAGCCTTGACTGATATTTTAAGCCACAGGAATGCAACCTGTCCCTGTGGGTTGTGGGCTAACAAACTTGGCAATTCCATTGGCAATTGCATTGGAGAATGGGCCAACAGTGCTACTGTCCTTTTTCTTTGTCTGTTTGACCTATATTAATCCGGACAATATCCTGTCCCTCAGTCTGGACTGAAATCAGTATTGCCGATAGATTATTGAGGCTCCGTACAATGTGCATTAAAGTGAGTCTGGCTGCAATCAGATTGGCTGATTGACCTTCAAGGCACTGTACAGTAGTCTGAGCTCTAACAGTCATTGAGACAGTCAAATAGTGAGTCACTGCTTCCTCTATTGTTCAAGTTCTAATTCATTGCTTCACCTGATACGTGTTTACATAGAAACCTTTACCTATAAACATTTCTTGACCACCTGGTCAACATCACTTCCTGTCTGTGTTTGGTCATCACTGGCGATTATCATCTGAGGAACTTCACATTCTAATGAAGAGTGGAGAAGCAAGAACAGACAAAACCTTACTGGTGCTGCATGACGACAAGCAACTAGTAGGCCTTTGGTAAGCCAGGCACAAGGCATTGGAGGGCCACCAGCCAATTCCACAAGCGTTGAAAATTATCTGGACCATGATGTCAGGCAAGCGCCACCAGCAGCAACGAGTCAGCAGAATTTTTCGAGTTTTGTTCCAGTTGGCATGGAAATTTTTCAGCGAGGTTAACCATGTTTACGCATAGAATGGCAAGCGGGATGGAGGATAATGTAAACTTTGATTTTACATGATATTACATCTGAAAAAAAGAGAGGATCAGAGACGGCAGGAACTGCAGTGCTCTGTAAAGACCGAATCTGAGATGTAGGGCATGGATAATTGTTACTGAGACACAAGGAGCTCCGCAACATCCATGCAGGCTAGATCCAGAGGCTATGGCAGTGCGAGGCCTGGAAATAGAACAGGTGCGCCTGCAGCTTGAGTGTTAACACATCGCTCTATGAAGAGTGGAGCTCAAGCAGTTCACCTTTGGTGTAGAAAAGAAGCGATCACTGCCACACCGGCACCAATAAAATATTGCAATGTACTAAAGTCTTGAAGCCATACCGGTTGCTGTGTGATGCAGACATTTCAATGTGGTTTGATGATTTGATGAGCCATGTATATCTGATTATGCCTGTGCTGACTGAGCAGGTCCGTTATCTGTTGTGTAGCCTCAGTGAAGAGGAATGTTCAGATTACAAGACTATAAAGAAGGCAGTTTTAAATGAACTCAAGCTCATGCCAACTGAATACTTTGGGATGTTTGAAAAGGCATCAAAGAGAAAGAATTAAAGTTCGGTTCAGCTCGTGTCTTGTGTTAGAACTTATTTCACCAACTGTATTCAATCTTGAAATGCAAACGCAAGAGGAGCCATGATGGAGCTTATGGTCACTGGCTGAATGAAAGCTAGCCTGGGCTCAGAGGGCCTTGAATATGCTCTTTTGCACGTTCCTTTGCGAGAGGACAAGGATTGCTGGAGATTTTTGAGCAAGCAATGAGGGGAAGGACGAGCAGCCGGCTTTGAGGCACCACTTGAGAAACTGCCTCATCCACCGAAGAACAGTTTAAAGAGTCACGTATATCGTGAACAGGGTCACTTAGCTAGGGACTGCCCTCAAGCATTAAGTAAAGATTTGCAGGAGACTTGGTTGACTGTACCTAAACAGAGGGTACACAATGTTGCCATAGTAAGTGAAGAACTACCATTGCCAAAACAAAAAAAGCGATGCTGAGCACTAGGGTAAAAGTCCTCAAGGAAAATGCTAACTCAAGCAGATCAAAGCCTGACACTATCTTGATAGTGTCAGGCGGTATAGAAATGGAAGCTGTGCTGGACACAGGTACTGAGATCACAGCCATCCATGAAAGGATATTGCCAGTTGCTTTGAGGGAGCTTTGGGAACAGCAAGACTTGAATTGACATTTGGAAACCATTACAGCCAACCTGGCTGTGCTACCCATAGGTGTAAATCACCAGAGGGCTCTGAAACAAATGCAAAAGATAGATTTAGTGCATGCAGTTACTGACGAGCTAGCAAAGGGAATAGACTACCTGCTATCGAAAGAGTACTGTGAAATACTGAAGTCATAAAAAAAAAGGGTGAGCTTGCGCAAGAAAGCAATCCTTGTGTTTTCAGTCCAGTGAGGGTTCGATTGCCGAAACAGTTGACAACATTGCGCTTGAGTGCAAGGTTAACTGCGAAGAAAAGGCAGATGAGATCCCAAAATCAAAAGAGGATAGTTTAATACAAGATGTCGCGGAGGTGGCTAGTCAGTGAAAGGAATTTTTAATGGCGATGCAGCGTCAGGCTCACCAATCGTTGATGAGCATCAAAGCAGAAAAAGTAATAATAACAGAGAGATGCTAGCTGGGGACAAACATGACTGTTCCTGTTTACCCGATAGTTAGTGTGTGCAAAACTGTGAAGCTTTAGGGGAATTTTTTTCTGTGTGAGTGTGTGTCTGAATATAAGACTATGTGCAGAATGTTTTATAACCTGCACACTTTACTTTTCTGCTGTTGCGCCATGAAATGATTTGGAAAGTGTCTTTTGCACATACATGAGCTGGCTTTCATGCACGCTGCCATAAATTTATTGAATTCTCACCTGTTAGTTGTTTTGTATAAGAAAACAGTTTTTCTTTGTTGTCAATGCCCATTTCAGTATCCCGAGCGTCTAAGTTAGGCAGCATATGTTTCTTTTCATTGACCGAACTCGACTGAAACGGAGACTGAAATAAACTGTTCTTCATTCTTGAAGAGCCTATACTGTTGTGCAATGCATTGCATGCATTGCACAACCCTGTGGGTTGTGGCCCACCAAACTTTTGACTCTCATTGGCAACTGTATATGAAGGATGGGCCAGCAGCGCTACTGCCCTTTTTATTTGCCTGTTCTAGCTGTATTAATCTGGACAATATTTTGTCCCTCAGTCTTGGCTGAAATCAGAATTGCTGACAACAAAGAGATATCGTACCGTGTGTCGCCTACTTTTGTCTCACGCCGGGTGTCCTACTTGGCGCTATGGCACATTGGATGCCAAATCATGCTGTGTCTCCTACTTTTGTCGCATGCTGGGCATACATAATTGCTGATTTTGAGTTAATTAAATGAAGCATACATATGCCTGCGATCTCAAAAAAGACAGAAAAATTATTCAATCTTTGCATGGCTGTTCTACACACGACAGTTGCACGTAGCTGAGTCAGCAGCATGTGGCATCTGAGATAGCAGTGGCGCACTGCGTGGTGTAGTCTACCGCAGCCGCCATGGGCTGCCGTGACGAGCCCTCTTGCTGCTAAGACACTAAACTTTTGGGTGGGGATTTGCCCGATTGACTTCTCCCCTGTGTAGCTTCCAGCATGCTAGTGGAGGTGAAAAGAGATCGAAAGCCCCGTATGGGTGCAATAACTCCAATTATTGTTGAAAAATTTGAAAAAGTTTTGTGGCATGAGATTCGTGAGACAACGTCCTAACAGCGAGGCCATTTTATGAGTGGTTAGAAAAGTGTTTCAGGGAACAAATGGTTAGTATTCTGCCATCAATTATAGGCAAATTTTTATGTATAAGTGAAAGTCCAATTGATTGTATCAGCACTTCTTTTTATAAAGGTAAAGAAATGTCCGAGTTACATTGGCTTTATTATTGGTTAAGTGTTCCCTTTAACTGTCGACAATACTGTACAACCTCATTCCACATACATAGTGACTTGTTTTTTACCGAGGTTGTTTGAAATTCACATCCACAACATGGCAGAATGATGGTGTTTTAAACACAGTTACTAGACCGACCCTTTTGAAAGTAATGGTCAGTGAGTATCAAATCGCAAATGCCACAGGCCACACTAGTTCATAGGAGAAAGCGAATCAAATGAGTGGGAAATCAAATGAATGCAAAAAACTTATGGTATGTATGAGTGGTTGCACTTGTACTCTGTGTGAAAGCAACACGATCTGCAGCCACTTTGATGTAAAAAGAGGGCCTTTCTCTTGGAGCTGACTGGACAGAGAGACCCAGCTAAATGAATACTTTGGTGCTTCAATTGAACATAGACCTGAATTTCAAAGCACTCCAGAGCACTTGGAAACCACTAGCAGAATATACCAGCAATGATGGCTTAAAGAAAAGGAAGCAGAGGGTAGAAGCAGTGTGACAACAGTGATGAATATACATCTTAGCACAATGGTGCGACATTCTCATTTTCATAATTCCTACTGCAGTCAATGCCATGCTGTCTTGCCCACATAGAACGAGGCTCACCATACTCCTCCACTCTGTATGCTGAGCTTTCGTATCGGCATGGCACCAAGACTGGGGAGTGCTGGGCATGGCCCCACCATTATGCAATCTCAGAAACCATAATACTGGTGCAGCATTGTCATTTTCCACCACCTGATGGCACCTTATCAGTGATAAGAGTTCTATTTTTGTGTCTGCCAGACACACTGCTTTGTCACGATGTTTCAAGAAATCTAGCGGACAGTCACAGTGTTTGTCTTCTTCAGGCACCATGTGCACAACAGAGCACACCCAGGTAGTGCATCAAAAGCAAAAGCACCGATGAAAATAATTATATTTAAAATGTGTCGTATACTTCTTAAAACACTTCTGATCGGACCTGTGCTGCAAGTTTGAATGATGTGTTAAGTGTTCAAAACGAGTTGAGAGAAAAAAGGCTGGGTGTTTGCTCTCAGTGTCAGAATGTTGTCATGTAGCGTGTTCACTCCTTTCCTTGATATTTTTTCATCAGACAAATTCTCCAGGTGGTGGGAGAGGTGCTCTAAGTATTCTAAGCATAAAATAGTTGATGTTCTCATATCTGACGTTCCTGTAGAGAGTCCATGTCCATATGGACTCTGCATTCTGAAAATTTGACATACCCACTGAACAACTGACGATTCCTAATTCAATTTGCAGTTGTGTTTCCTTTTGAATATGCGGAAAATAGGGTTAAGCGAAATTTTTAATGGATAGAATTGACACCTAAAGATTTTACAAGTGCAAAAAACCGTGCGTAGAAGCGGTGGGTATTTCAGTAAATAAATAAGGGAAGAGCAGGTAGTCTTTTGAACAACACTGTAACCTCTTTGCTAGTAGTACTACAAAATTATATTTGCTTCAACTGTTCTTGACTATATCGTCTAGTGACTCCCCACATTTATTCACTATGTTCAATAAAGACAGCAGGGTTTAAAAAAAAAAAGAGGGGACATATTATTACCATGCATATCCTGCTGTGCACTACTGCGTCAATCATCTTCAGAAGAATGTGCCAACCAACCGGGACGCAGTAGAATAGAGTCACCTGAAGATGATTATATACCAACTTTCCCAGGATTCAGTTCTTTCGCTGTGACAATCGTCACTACACGAGCAAGTGTCAATAGCTGCAGCCTTGCCCATCTCTCATTTCCCACACTCAGAAATGAGCTGTCCAGAACTGAAAATCAAAGGCAAATGGAATTGTCATTACGCGTAACTCCTAGAACCTCATCATAGATGTAAAACCCCGCATTGTGGATGTACCTCCTTTTTAGCGCCTTCGATGTAGGACTGGACCCGTGCTGCATGCTCGGCGCTGATGGTTGCACCCACAGTGGTTGCTGGGTCGGAGGGGTCACCGATTTTGAGCTTCTTGGTTGCCTTCACCAGCTGATCCAGAAACTCTTCCAGCAGTGGCTTTTCTACAAAGACCCGGGTGCAATTGCTGCACACCTGCAGTGCGAGGAGGGAGTGCAGGTGCCACAGTTGCTAACAGACTCTTTTCCAAAATGAGTCAAGAGACATGCAGGCACAAATAAAGTTGGCTCCAATTCAACGAAGAGACAATGGTGCAAGAAAATGAGCTTCTCAAGTGCTAAGAAGATTTGATTAAAATTGACAGACATATTTGGACTATCATTACAAGCCTCCTGGCCAAATTTCATTTCTCACTCAATTTTCAGAAAAAGCTGTCTCTGGTACAGGCATTCAGTCACTGTGTCTGCTTCAACAACAGTGGTTTTAGAAATGAAGAGATGGCTTCCTATGTTTATGCCTTGGTAAGCTTAAAGTAGGGCCCGGTGTGTGCAAGTGGAGAGTTATATTCTTATATTTGTTTCTTTCTGCAAAGTAAACAATGATCCAAATGATGACATTATGTTTTCTTATATTCTAATGAGCCTAAGCAATTTCACTGTTTCATTATCAAAGAAACTAAAATGAAGAAATCTGAGCCAGAAAAAGCAATGCTCTAAGCTGGTCATGGCACAGAATTTTGTGACCAGGGCATTGGCAATCCAGGCATCGGCATTACCAAGCTTCATAAGAGCAAGTGCAATGGTGAAAAGTTATGTTGTGTAACACTTATTGGTTAGAATACCACACTGTACGATATTATAAGCATATTACTACACAATTTTATTCGTTCTTCATGCTCAGACAACAGGAGTCATTCACAAGTTTTGGCTGTATACTCATCACGGCCAAGTTTTGCTGTCGTATGCAGTTTGTGGAGCTCGCAAGCGGAGCGTGACGTCACCTTTCTCTCTAACGCTTCCTTTTCAACAGAAGGCTTTGCCATTGCGACGACTTGAATGGTAAGCTGAGCCATAAAGGGAATTGCAGTTTATAGCTTCCTAAGAAAGCACAAGCATAAAGAAATACTTGGAACAGAATAACAGGAGCAAAGCCTATAAAACTGCATTTACAAAAGGTCCAAGGATCAAGCTGATCTAAGTTCGCAGGTTGTTGTAACATCATAGTCGTTAAGACAGTTGCATTAGCAAAGTAATAGCGCTGGATAATCCGAAATTGAAGAACTGCAAGCCTCATCTGAAATTAGAAGAATTATGTCGTTTCAATGTGTTCAGAGAAGACACTGAACACGTGGCCTCACACTGCCACGCCCACCTCAAAAAGCTGACGCTCAAAAATAAGCAAGCAACCAAAACTTACCTCCCCTTGTGTTAGAAAGTTGCCCAGCAACGTAGCCTTCACAGCTTCAGTGGGTGATGCATCAGCAAAGACAATTAGCGGGGACTTGCCCCCCAGCTCAAGGGTACAGCGCTTCATTGAGTCAGCACAGCGGCGCATGATGGCCTGCCCAGTAGCTATGCTACCCGTGAAACTCACTTTGGCCACATCCGGGTGCTCGCACAACAGCTCACCTGTCTTGCCCTCGCCCTGCAACAAGCAATGCGGTCATCAGTTTTTTAACCAGTGACATGATACACGTCTGCTTCAAATTTCGACCTTTTCTCCCAATTTCATGCATTGAGCAGTTGTAGTAAGGGCCAGGACATCGACAGTTATATTTAAAGGGACGCTAATGAGCAACACTAAAAGTCTGAACTGGTAGAATATTCTTTTAAAGCTTTCTTTTTAATAATTTGGTGAGAAAATGTTGATAACTAGTGGAGAAACTAAATGCCAAACTTGCCGTTCTCAAATATTGCACCGAAAACTGTGCTGGTGCACCAGTGAGATGTCACCGACTTCAAAGTGCTTCCTAAGGTTTGGGCCACTCTGACGCAGTAAATGTTCTCTAAATTTGTTAAGCAGAGTCTTTAGTTTCCCAATAATGCAGTGTTTTGCTTAAAGGGGCCCTGAACCACTTCTCGGGCTTGGTGAAATAACATGGTCCACGTGTAGCATATGCTGCTGTGAACATCACGGCCAAGTTTTGCTGTCGCATGCAGTGTGCGGAGCTCACAAGCGGAGCGTGACGTCACCTTTATGCTTTTCAACAGAAGGCTTTGTCGTCACTCTCTCTAGATGCACTATTTTGTCATCAGACGCACTATTTCGTCGTTTCCTTATATGGCTGCTATTGGCCGATAGCTAACATCAAGCTGCAGTCGGCTACATGGCGTAGATGTTGCGGCCGCCGTGGTGTGCCGCCAAGAGTCCACTGGCGAAGCAGACTGCGATTCGCTGAGGACAATTGCGTTTGCCTTATGTTTAACGTGTCGTAGGCACCAAAGGCAGGAGTTGTGGTGTCTACGTTAACATCCAAAATCAAATTTTAACTGCGTACCAAGGTGACATTTAGAAGGCGGAGCGTTGTGGGCATGCCCCACTACGTCGTAGCCTTCACAGTATATGGCATCGAAGAAGGAACGGGATCACAGCGGAGGCCGTCTTTGATTGCCAATAACTCCGCTTCTGCTGAACGCATTGAAGTACTTTTTGCGGCAAAGTATTTCTGAAATAGCCTATTTTCACTTCAAGTGCCTTTCTCCATTTAGAGAAAAGTGGTTCAGGATCCCTTTAACTGATAAGGAATTAACTAGACCTGGGCATACACTATCAAAATTAAGGATGCCATGGCAAGTTGGTGTGAGAACTTCGAGGCAGCAGCTCCATTAATCTTTTGCTGTGCCACCCTATAAATGACAGACTTCACTTTGCTTCCTCAAGCAATCCAAATTGAGAGGAGGCATGCTCCCTTCAAATGCAAGTTCCTCAGCGATTAACATTCACTTCAGTGCCAGTTTGAAAGTTCAACTGTCGTTGATTTCGATGGCTGTTCAGGGTGACCGTGCAAAGCGGGTATAAGTCATGTCATGGAACTGGAAGACTGCCTGAAAGGCTTCGCAAGCATGATCACTCTAGCAAGACTTAGTGTTCTGGCTTTAGTGACAATTTAAAATTTATTTCACAGTTTCACGCACGCAGCTTGATTCCTACACTTGCATGTGCTGTAACTAATCTTGGTGAGCGTTGCATTTTCTTTATTGCAAATGCATAATTTACTGATACAGTTTAACTAAATATTAATCTTTAGTGTCCTTGTAACATGGTAAAGCGCATCGAACAGGTCAGAAAAAAAGAATTTGGAAAGGCAGTTGACCAAAGGAACTGCTGGGTGTCTAACTACCCTGCATATGCCATGCCAATAGCACCAATACAAGGGCTGCCATGTGATATCATTTAGAACTGCATTCTCATGGCAACTGAAACAAAAACTACATTTCTTTTGCAATTTCATACAGAAAGTGTGTTTTCCACACTAGCGCCCGGTGGCATACCTGGACAAGATTGACGACACTGTCAGGCAAACCGACGTCGCGGCAGATCTCGGACAGCAAGATGGCTGACAGGGGTGTCAGGGGCGATGGCTTGAAGACAAAGGTATTGCCGCAGACGAGTGCAGGTGCCATTTTCCAAGACATCACCTGGAATGGGTAGTTCCACGCACCAATGGCTGCCACCACACCAAGTGGCTCACGACGCACCATGGCAAAGCTTCCTCCGGGCAGATCGAACTGCTGACCTGGGCGACAAAGTGAAGGGCTGCATAGGTCACATTGTTTGAGCACATGGAGTTGCTACTGAACAGCTCAAGCATTTATTTTGCTTGAAGACAAATAAGGGCATTTTATGATTGGCCATTGCCACAGTGATTGTCACGTTATCACACCAATTGCTATCACGAATAGCAGATGCCCAAGGGCCAGCTGATGAGGGAATGGTCTTATGCAAGAGAAGCTTACAGAATAGACTGATACAAAGAAGAAATAACTTACAAGTTAGTCAAATGACATCAAAATTTCAGAAATGAAATTACGAGTTTTCTGAAGCTGCAACGCATGAGTCTTTTGTAGCCGCAGTGCCAAGTAAGTAATAAATATCATACAATCACAACTTTTTTTTTTTACATCTGAGTTATGTTAATCATGCTTTGTGCTTCTTAAGAAAGGCTGTCTTTAAACAGTAGTATCGTAGCTTTCTTTCAAAGAAAACCTTTTCTAAAGCATAAGAACATTATCTTCCCTTTTGCAATTTGTTTGTGAAGCCTACTGTATTAAGGTGCTGCTTGCTTAACCCATGCAAAAAAGTGTATAAAAATGAAACCAGTGATGTCTGCTCTTCCATGTGCCTTTCACAGAACCAAACAATGCCAATTGACACTCAGATCAACGATCCAATGCAGGCATAGGTTTCATGGTTGCTTAATTATTCAATTTCCCCTAAGACATTTATTTGAATAGTGTAAAAGAAAAGATATTGACAACTTAAAATTGAACCTGATGCCAGTTCAGTATCTTGCTTTGAGCTAAATAGTAATTCATGCCAAATGATAAAGAGTGGTGCAAGATAACAATGACACACGAATTGATGGGACTTTTGCCAACTGGGTGTGCATCTCATCAGCAGACCAATTTCATCCCATTCAAATCTGCTCTGCCAGCATCACCATGACTGTAGCCCACACTGCTTTCCCAGTGTAAATAGGAAAATGTTGAGGGAAATTTTATTGTGGATTTTTCCAGTGAATTATTAGGTGACATAAAACCCTAACACAGCTACAATTGCAGTCTTTTTGTTTTTACGACCCTGCCTCCTGCATACAGACAAAAAAAAGTACCATAGACTTCTTAGCATAGTTGCCTTTCAGAACACTAAGGACTGCGACCACTGGCATACTTTGCAGCAATGGTGGCACACTTCAACTAATGGCGAGATCTGTCCACTCATTATTTTGCCCCACCCTTTATCATTCAAATGCCAATCGTACCAGCCTCTAAGATATGCGTACAAGTGCATGTCCAAAAGTGGGCTAAGCATCCAAGAGCAACATGTTGAATGCTTTGAGATGAGAAACTTAATATTAGTATCTATTATGACTGAACTCCTCATTCTCTACTGTTGGCAGCTGCAGCAGCGTAAGAATATAGGTACCTTTTATTGATGCTGCGATGCCACCATAGTACTCGAGCACGTCGGCACAGCCGTCAATGTCAACAAGAGCTTCCCATATGGGCTTCCCTGTGTCAATCATTTCAATCTCAGCAATTTCCTGATGCCTTTCCTGTTGAAAAAGGGCAGTGTAGGCATTAGACGTAGGCACTGGTCCTAACAATGTTTTATGTCCTTACAGTAGCAGTGCTGGTTCTTGCATCACTTACTGTCAGCCTTTGCAACTAGCATTGCTTTTAAGAATTCATCACAAAATTCATGTGACTTTATGTACGTACATAAATGCAACGCAAACAGCGCCGAAGAGAGCATATGATATAATGCTGGGCATAGATGGAATAACCAATGAATACATTTTGCCTTTTAATCTGGTGTCACAAGAATAAGTGAAGTCAAGGAATGTTCAACGTACTCTGACTTTTTGTGCGATGGCCGTGAGAAATTTTCCACGCTCCCCATGGGAGAGCGCTGACCACCGTTCAAATGCCTTCTTGGCTGCAGAAACTGCTTTGTCCACATCTTTCGGTCCGGAGGACGATACGTGACACAGTACTTTGCCTGCAATACCACAAAGAGGGAGTCGTACCAAGCAAACTGGCACAGCAATTGTTTCTTTAGCGAGTGGATCTAAGCTAAAGTAGACATCCGAATTAATTATATTTCGAGAGCTCTCTACACTTTTCAAATATTTTGTGTGCGAGCTTCCTTACCTAAGCTTTCAATAAGCAATGCATGCAGAGTACCTCAAATGAAGTTAGGGTATTGCATTCCGCCATACTTATTGAGAGCTAGGTCCTAACGAGTTATGACCGTGTTCGTTACCACGGTATACATTAGCACAGTAAGCAACCGTACCACTTAAACACATTCATTTAGCCAGACAAATTAACAAAGCCGACGCATCATTCACAAGTTAAAAGCCAACGAAAATAACTGCCAGGGCGCCCACGCTTCCCGAGCAACTGGTTTCTGACCTGTCGCTGGTTGCAGTACCTTGATTTCCCCGACGGGATCCGCGGCGGCAACTTTCTTGCCAGCGATAAAGTTATGTGGTTCAACGTAGAGTGAGCGCTTGCTACAGCGCATGGTTTTCGCGAACATTTCACGTGTTTTACACGAGCTGGGGCGGCCGAAGCACGACCGAGGGCATGACCGGTGCGATCGCCGCGATACAGATTAAATGGAAACCATGGCAACCATATATCACACGCAAGACCAATGGCAAGACGCGCGATACACGCAAGTGTCACTGCTTCTGTTAGCAGCAATTAAGCCCACAGAACACCGATAATGTTAAGCCCTGTTCAAATAAGGGGCCACGGAAGACGTAAGTAAACTGGAAATCAGCACCAACAAACCGCTCAGACCAAACCAGGCGGGCTACTGCGTTTTTCAGTGCATCGACACCATCGCAATCCAACCATCCAACATGCGATCCAACATAATCAAGTACCGTAGCCGTCACAAGTAAAAATTGAATTATGAAAAACAATAAAAATATTTTCATTTTTGCATTAAAATACTAATATTAAAGTTATATTATATGGTACAATTGTACTTATATATATATATGCGTTCGTTCATGTAATTTTAATACAAGCTTGTCACGCACAGTTGACCGGCAAACATTTACAATGGGTTCGTGACTAGACTAGACGAAAGCCAAATACGCCTAGTGAATAAAAAAGGACGGTTGAAGGGGTTTGCAGGCACAGATCGACCACTCAGTTCGCTCAAAGAAGCGTGAACAAATTCACCTGCTTTACATTTGTCCGTTTGCTGTGTTAACAGAAGTGTTATGAACCCTACGGTAAGTCGTAATTGCTTGAGACGCCGCGGTAACAGAGCCGCATTCCCGTTCTTCGGTTGCGGGCTGTCAGTCAATGGAACCAGCTATATTGTTGTTGTTTGCTTTTCAGGCCTGCAGGGATCAATTGAACCGACTCGTTAGTATCGAGAAGTACTTTCCTAATAGTTAACGGCGTTATTAAAGTAATACGCGGCTTAGCGTCGTGACGCGTGATTTTCGCAGCTCACCCTACTCATATACGTACGTTCGATGTTTTTGTGTTTCGATGCTCTCTCGCAGGTCCTGATGAACGTGTCGCAGCATTCTGTCATGCAGTCCGTGGACAAGGAGAAGATATTCCAGTGGATAATTGAACTCTCCAATCCGGAGACGCGCGAAAATGCGCTTCTGGAACTGAGGTTAGTGATGCTGCCTGATTTTGGGGGCTCGTTGTTTACAAGTGCATTCGAGCAACGCAACTCACTTTCATGAAAAAGTATTGATGCGCGCGCTTATGAAAACTGCAGGGATAGAAGCGGGCTGTATAATTATGCAATCGCAGTGCCTTTTATCGCTCGCGTTTTGTACTCTGGCCCGCAAGAGCTCATGCGCGGTGAATCCTGCGCCGCATCGGTTGAATGTACTTGTTCTAAGCGCTCTTAAAGCTGACAAGATTTCGTGTGTTTTCGTCTCGTACATCACGGATGCCGCATAAATGTGCACACGACATGCGAAAGTAACTCGCTCGCAATATTACTGACCCTACTTATTACATTTTACTAGCGGGGTTAACAGGCACTGATATTTGTTTGCTTCGTTTTCGAAGTTTATTTGAGTGTAAGAACATTAGGTGCACAATGATTTATGCGACAAAGCATCTGATATTGTTAGATTTATTGTATCTTCTAGGTACGAAGCGTTTTGGGCCGTCATGTAGCATGCTCATAGCAGTATTCCTGCTCCATATGTTTCGTGCAAAGTGCTCAGTCTCGCGAAAAAGCGAAATTTCTTTTATGTAATTTCAGGGCACACTGCACACTTTTAGATGCGTATCTGTGGATCAGTTTTGTAGCTTCATCGTAGAGCTAGAAACTTCATCCTTTTTCTGGTTTACATCCATTGAAAGCCTGTGTGTGCTTATATGCAAAACAGTATGTATTGACTACCCTTTCAGGATGTCGTGGTAATGACAGTGAAGAGCAGTAATGCCAACCCTTGCTTGCAGGAATGTTGCGTTCTGTTGCTGGATTGTAAATGTAAAGGGATGTATTGCGGAGAATGGTTGTGGAATTTAGTTTTCTTGGTCATTTAAAGGCTTCTGAAAGCTGCTAGGATGAGAATATAGCCACAGAGTCCACTATTGATGCTGAAAAGGCAGGCACTTATTGACTAAATTCATTATCTAGCTTTCCAATTTCATCCGAACTGTCTTTATGATTGACAGCTGTTTTTATGTGGTAGAAAATATCATATTCGCTTTCAGTCGTACTGAATGAATTGTTTTCACCAATTTATCCAAGCACATTCCAAACAAAAATGAAAATTTTGAGGAATTGCGAGATAATAGATGCTTGACGCAGAAATAATTAACCCATTACATCAGATACCACGGCATATCTGAAAGATGTTAATATTCTTAAAACTTGCTTTATGTATGCAATCTAGAACTGAAAAACTACTGTATTTTTTTTTAAAACCTAAAGCACAAGCTTGTTCTCTCACTTGCGCAAGTAGAGTACGATCTCGCTCTGTTGCAGGCTGCATCACATGGATGTTGCTTGAACAAGCTAACCAATGAGTCATTGTGTGTGTGTGTGTGTTATTAAATTCGTCGGACGATCTCGCCGCTGCCACCATTTGTTAGAGTTGTCGGATGATCTACGAGCTGTAGGCTGATCTCACCGCTGCCATTCAGATGTAAGATTTGTCAGTCGTAGCTGTAGGAAGGAGCTTGACTCTTGGTCGGGACTTAGGAGAGCAGGATTTATTTACATTATTTACATCTTAGGCAAGACATACTTCGACAGTCTAGCGTGACTCCCATATGGAGCCCGCAAGACTAACATACAGCAAACAGCTTACGAGTACATTTCGAGCATGACAACGAGCACACACTAGCAGTCAATAATTGCTGCTTATATCCTCTCCGCTCGACGTCATAGTTCGACATCATTCGACACGTGCTCACATACACGTGTTGCACAGGTTTCAGTGCTACACATACACACAGGTTTAAAGGTGTAAAGGTCCGGAGCCGACGTCAGAGGGGCTTCGTAGAACTCTGCTCCGTCCCGGGTGGCACGCCGGGTAGCATATTCCTGAGCTGACCCTGCGCCACGTGGCTGCCGGTTATTCGCAGTTCTCTGAAGTGCGCCCCATCCAGTTAGATTGGAACACGTACAGTGGGCTGAAATAGCTGGCACGTTGTCACCGCGTACGGCCATTCCTAACAGTGTGTATATATATATAAACGCACTTGACTATGAAAGTTGAGTGCATTTAAGGGGCTTTGACACGGTCCTCTACTATGCTCAGTTTGTTATTGTAACTAAGAGTGAAGGAGCCAATATGTGCGGGAAAAAAAAAATCTGGGCTCTCGGTTACAATTTACCTCAAATTTTGAAAGTGCTCTCTGGTTTCCTACCACCGACAGTGACTGCCGTTTCGGCATGTCTTGTGTCGCCGCTCTGTTGACTGCTCTGAAAACAGTACAAAACCACATCGGATGGCTTGCTCCATACCCAATGGCGGGAGTTGTGGTTGATTTGTGCCCTCGGATTTGTCACATGTTCAATAAAAAGTAGCACAAACCACAGAACACTTGTGGAAACTGTCTCGGGCTGCCCGCCAGGGCACAAATGCAAAAGAACAAAACACATGGGGGGCAATGACATATTTCCAGTTCTTCCAATTGTTTGCGATGCACAAAAGCATGACCACCTTTCAGATTCGCGTATGTTACTCTGAGGGGGGCCATAGCTGAAAGTGCAACTCATTTCATCACCAGTTGGCGTTGCCAGTCCTCAACCATGATGTAAAAATAATTGGACACAAATTTTCTGCTACATTGAATGCACTCCAATGTTGCCAGCTTGATGTGGGACAGTTTAACATACAATGCATAATTCAAGCTAAAAAATTTGTTGTCAGGGCCCCACTAAAAAACAGCAGCCTATGTTGTAATGGAATGGGCTCTACCATTGAAGTGTGGTGCGGCAAGGCTTTCAGTAAACAAGACAAAAGCATCAGCTGAAAGCCTGTTTTATTGATATGTGGCTTGTCCCATGTACATACTGGCTGCCATGTGTGCTCCATTCCAACCTCAGGATCTAGGATCTAACTTAAAGCAACCATTTCAGTAGAGGGCACACAAAACTATGATTCCATGCCTGAACTTGCTAATTCTATCTGGTCTTGGGTTTCACTCCAGTTTGTTGGTTATAGCATTGCATATTGCCCTGAGGACACGAACATGTTTTAGTGGCGATTTATTCCGATTTACAAAACAGAATGTGCATCTGTGGCAGCTGACTTGGGTAATGTTTCCGCAACTGGCGGCTTGTAATGTGTGACTAATTTGAGTGCTGCCTTTGACATGATGAATAGGAAAAGAACATTTTATTGCTCTTAGCATTTGTGAATAATTTGTCCAATGGCGTTCTACATAATGCAGGCACTTGGAAAATGAGTGCTTCAGGGAATACAGCACCACCCAAATTGCCCAGTTCACTATAAAATCGCCATGATTCACAAGCAACTAGTGTAGTGGGCCTTCACCTTAGCATCTCACTTTTGTCTCGAGAGATTGAATGATAAAACATATTCTGATGTGTTGGTATGTAACTGATGTTATAACAAAACACATTTTTAATCGTGGAATATTACTGACTTAAAAGCAGGAAAGAGCAAGAAATTAGTGTGTAATTAACCCCTTTTATCGATTTGCTTTTATTAGTTTGAAATAATCAAAAATGAAAGTCGAATTTTTTTGCTGAAAGCTTTGCTCTTCAGCTGCAATTGGACTATAGGTGGCTAAGCCACTTCATTGCATTTTCTACTTTGTGGTACCTTTAGGCTTCAGCTGCACTATGTCTATGTTAAAATTATGTTTTCTGGTCATGGTTACATTACATAAAAAAAAAGCTGTGTGCATGCAACAACACTTACGCATGTGTTGTGTACAACTTTGTATGTTGATCTTAATGTCTTCTGCTCTGTTCATATGACCTGCTTAACGTCTTCTGTTATGATGGGCAGGGGCAGTGTTCTGCTATAAACAGGGACGAAATGGTGCTGATGATGCCAAATGACGCTACTGTGCACAGACTTCTAAAGGGGTCCGGAACGACCCCTGGGGCTCGGTGAAATAAGTCCACGGATAGCACATGCTACTGCGAAAATCTCGGCCAAATTTTGCAGTTGTGCATGGCACGTGCAGCTCGCAAGTGGAGCAGGGAGTCCAGTTTTTCCCAAACAATCTTTTCAACTAAGGCCTCCTCCTTGCCTGTTTTGAAGCTGTTGGCATCTTACATATGTCGTTTATATGCAGGATTCTCATAGACGGCTGCTGTTGACTGATAGCTGACCTCAATCAAAAAGAGTGTTTGGGTCAGTGCAGTTCTTACCGGTACTGTGTATGCTTATTTACGCAGTTTACTAAACAGGCTAAGTGAAAATCTGGGTTTCGAATTTCAATAAGAATTGCTTCCGGAAGAAGCCGACTATCGTTTGCTCAGGCTCGGCCGCCCGCATAGGGATTCAACATTGGCCACACTGCTTATCGGTGCTGTAGTCATTGGGTCTAGCCAATTTCAGTTAGTCTTGAGCACTCAGCTAGCCGTGCACCACGCAAGACTTAAGGTTGGACCACACGTATACGTATACTAGCTAGTCCATGCTCATTCCCGGCCTCCTGGCTGGACACCTGGGTAAACTTCGCTTCATACTGAGCTGATGGTGCTTCAAAATGCAGAGTTTGGATGTGGCTACTATCATTCGGTCAAGCTGGTGCAGGTCAAAGGTGGTCAGACTGGTCAGCATGGCCCGACTGGAGCACATGAGCATGAGTGCACGCTCTAGTCCTGTCGTGCACATGAAAACATTGCGCTCATGTAGCTGCATCTGTCTGGGTAGGGAAGATTCTGCAGCCATCACAGGACATTGTGACGTGCCCACTCACTGAGGACTACCACATGCTCCAAGTAGTCTTCATGGGTCACGTAGGCACAAAAACCTGTAGTAGTAGTGTCTACATGAAGATCCAAAATAAAATATGAACTGCATTATGGGCATGCCCCGCTGTGTCGTAGCCTTCGCATTGCAAGGCATTGAAGAAGGAGCAGGAGCACCCGAAGGGGATCACTCTCTTTGATAGCTATTAACTCTACTTCTACTGAATGCAAGGAAGTACTTTGTGCTGCAATGTATTTCTGAAATAGTATAACTTCAAATGCATCTTTTGACTTCCATAAAAAGCGTTTCAGTGACCCTTTAAATGGCACAACTGTTGTTGCATTTTCTGTGCACTGTTTTCTTAACAGTGCTATTGCTTACTTAAGTTGACCCATTCATCCTCGTACTGTTCTCCAACATTTTACTTAATAACAGCCTATTGCAGGACTCTTGTGGCAAGTTATGACTCTTCCGTATTACATGCTGAATTTCCTATGCTCAACAACCACACAGGTTAACAGGCAATTTAATGTACTCGCAGTAAGAAGCGCGAGGTTGTTCCCGACCTGGCTCCGATGCTGTGGAACTCATTTGGCACCATTGCAGCTCTTCTGCAGGAAATCATCAACATATACCCTGCCATTAACCCTCCAACACTCACTGTGAGTAGCCGTTCCTTGATTCTTTCATTGCGGAGGGAAGAAATGGGGAGTAATGTGGAATAAGCTGGCTCTCCCCAGGTTATGCTTTTCTTTTTTGTGCCCATGGTTTAAGCAAGATGCTTGCTTGTCCGTCATTGTCAAACGTGTACACAGTCGTTTCCAGTGATCTCAGTGCAGAAGTTGTTTTTGCATTTTACATAGGCGTCCAGCAGTGATCTCCCAGGTTCCAGATTGGCAACAAACTTTGTTGGGGAGCATAAAAGCCTGAGGCATGTTTGATGGTTGTCGTAGCCACTTTATCAAATTACAGTGTTAACAAATCCTGGTAAGCATGTAACAAACCGCAATG
Organism: Dermacentor albipictus; assembly: GCF_038994185.2. Classification (NCBI taxonomy): domain Eukaryota; kingdom Metazoa; phylum Arthropoda; class Arachnida; order Ixodida; family Ixodidae; genus Dermacentor; species Dermacentor albipictus. The sequence goes on from NC_091821.1 coordinate 388,836,320, forward strand.
GTATTCTTGCCAAGTATAAATCGCTATTCTCTCTTTTCTTCATCCATATGTTTAGTCCATATTTTTAATTTTATCTGCTCTTTATTTATTGGTCAGCTTGTGCAAGTGACATTGGAGAGAGCAGTGCACACATAACAGTGTAAATATGTATTGTTTATTAGATAAATAGTTTGCACAATTGTCACTGTTGTTTTTACACCTTAATTTGTAAATAATGTGGCCAGTTGTTAGCCTTCTCAAATTGATGTGTATGGCCACCAAGGTGATGGTGCTCACATTTGTCTAGTTGCAGAAAATTCTTGGGTGTGGAAAGTGCGTGAACACCACTGTTTTTCATTGGTTAGGGCATCGGCTGAGAATTTGAACCTGATTAATTGGAAACCTTTAAGTGAATAATAATAGAATGTGTGGCTTTACATATGTGAGCTACACAAATAAACAAGACTGGGTAATTTATGCACGTAAACTTCGTAGAAAAGAGATAAACCTTCTACGGCCAAACCTTAACACGTACCCACCTAAGTATTTCTGGTTTACATAAAGTCGTAATGAATCCCCTACCCTGCCGCCATTGAACTTATGTATTGGCTGACCTCTTAAGCCATAGTCGCTTACCGGATGCCAAATGGTTAGTGCATAGTATTCACTTAATTTGTAGATGTGTACAAGCCCGGAACCCACGAAATGTTGCGTATATAGACCTTGGAGAGTGAAATTGTAGTTTATGGACATTTCGTGGACTGCTGGTCACCGATGGCGACATTAAAACATGATGGCCATGATGTATCTCATGCTCCCGTTGCTTCTGGCAATTTCACGTCGCCAACAATGGCAGCCTTAGGACATTGCGTTGACCGTTCTAAGGGCATTCGCAGAGAAGTGGGGCCTGATAGACAAACTGGCTTGCGACCTTGCTTAGTTTGAGGATGCCGTCATTGCTGCAAGGCCGCCACAGTGGCAAGGAAAAATCGCACGTTTTGTTGTTGCAATCCAGCTTAATGCATACCTGATCCACATTCCCCAGCCACTAAGTATCAACGAGGTTTTAATATATTTGAATGGACAATCACCTGCCAGTAACACATTGCCGAAGTGTACATGTGAAGCTCACTCGGACTTATAACTGCAGGGGCAAGGAAGCCTCAAAATCTCTAGTAGTGGAGGGTTCCTTTTGCTTATTAAGTCAGACCAGCTGCATTGTGTGTTCCTTGGCTACGCTGGGGAAGTTGTGCTCGCATGGCCTCGGATTCCCCCCCCTTTATGGGCTGGAAGTGCACTGCACATAGGCAACCTCTGTCCTTGATAATGACCCATATGCAGTGCCTTCAAACATGGTTAAAAAAAAAAAAATCTACAAGCGTAAAGGTGCTTGTCTAATTTCGCTCATGTGAGCACAACTACTTACTTTTGGTAAATAATTTGTGGCAATTTGCATTATTTGATTGATTGGGAGGTTGATCAATCAATTGCACAGACCTAGTTTTTCAGTTTTAATGTTTTTTGTTGTTGTTGGTTCAATCTGCGTAATGGGAATTTTCATTCTAAGACTTATTCCCACTGGCGCTCTCTCATGCTTTCGTGCAGGCACACCAATCCAATAGGGTTTGCAATGCACTGGCACTGTTGCAATGTGTGGCTTCACACCCAGATACTCGCACCTACTTCCTTGCAGGTAAGGAATGTGCAGGCTGGTGTTTGGGGGTGGGCTTCTTGTAATTTAGGTACTGATCAAATGCTGACAGCCCCTGCTGCAGATGACAGTAGTATGTTAGAATTAGCTGACATTACTCAGTCTGACAAAATGAAGTTCTTGATGCAAAATTTTGTTTCACCAGTTTGGTGTTTTGCTGGTCCAGGAAAGAGCTACCTAATACGAAACAAAACTTAATAATATTGAACAGGACCATTTTTAACTTTTGTATGTTGACCATAATTATGAAGCTTTGCCTTTCTCCTGAGGTAAAGAAATGATGGAAAAAATATTTTGCAAATGAGTTAACTACGAAACGCATCTTATTTGGTCAGTTTGCTTACTCGCTGTCAGAGGAAAACGGCAGGTGCAACTCGTTTGAACTGTCAGATTTCTCGTCCAAGGACAGCTGCTTGTTACTTTTCATGTACCTCAGCACATTATCATGGGGGATGGTAAATGCATTTGTGATGCAACACTTCTAAAATTCACAATGCTGTTACCGGGCAGTGATCGATAAGCATTGAGCACCGAAATTGCAGGCACTGTGATCACTGTAGCCGGCTCTGCTTACTGCCAACCATTCATTCGTTCTGATCACACACCTAGTCCTTAATGTGATTTGTCTCCTGTCAATAGCAGCTTTGGGTTTCTTGCACCGTTTAGCGGACTGCAGTGGTTCACAAGGCCTGTCTCTCATGGTGCCCATTTGTCATAATGGGTAGTCATTCCACTGCAGTCTGATTACGAAGCACTAAAAGTGCACCTGCTTATACAAGTGCAGTGCCTCCACTGAAGAGAAAAACTTCCCGCTTATTAAGAAGTGAAGCACTTATATGTGCTAATGCAATCTTCTTGTGATCGATCCAATTTGTCGTCACCGAGAGAACTTGTGCACGATGCTCGCAAAGAAGTATGGTTTACTTCAGTTAATTTGGCCCTGACAGGAGTGAGGAAAGTGGTCGAACTGTCTGGCGGGTCGAAAAAAGAGATAGACAAGAACATTGACATATACCGCTTACTTATTTGACAGTACACTTGTGAGAATTCAAACATGTCTGCAAATCGACTGCACACCCACTTTTCCATGGGTTCAAAGTAGAAAAGCAACACGCAAATTAGATTAGAGCTCCTAAACCAAGTATAAGAAGAACATGCACCCAATTTTTTAACATGAAGAACTTGGGATGCCTCCAATGGGGGCAATAGAAAAGAGACAAAACCAGTGAACTTTACCTTCACAGAATGGAAAACTTTTATTTATTTAGGGTTCATCATCATCACTCTTGGATTAGCACTTTATCAATCTCTGTTAAAAACATCTCATTCTCTGTACGATCCATGGTGCATTTGATATTCTGCATTTATCAAATGATTCCACTACAATCACTACAACCATGCCTAGACCAACTAACCACTTCACTAATTCATTCTCCAACTCGTGCAATTCTCCAGAATGCCAAGAACGCGTGATGTGGCTTGTTGCTGCTACCTTAATATGCAAGATAACTGAATTTAAGTGGAAGTTGAATGTGCTTTCGTAATCAAACTGAAAGCAGCACATCATAGTTGCCATGATATATGTGAACTTTTGTCGCCATCTTGTGATGGCAATGGCGATGCTGATAGACTGGCTCTGACAGTGGGTCGTTGCAAAGGCGGCTTTGGTTTTGTATTGGATTGCATGCCCAAGCAGTTTCTGGATGAATTTTTCTTGAAAATGAAATGTGTATTAGAGTAAAGTTCAAGCTTAAGGTTTCAAGTACTACTGTAACTATTGTAATAATTATGAGCTACCGTCATCCTAGAGCAGTCCGAAAAATGGCGTTTCTGACGGGAAATGATGTGGGACCAAGATGGACGCCGATGCCATTAGTCGCCACTGGTGTCGGCATTGAGGTCAGGTGCGTGCATGCTGACCAGGCAGGCTTGAATGAGGCCAATTTTAGGATTGAAATAACGAACGTTTAGGATGGTAAAAATGTATGGGTGCAGGCTGGATTAATGGAAGTCTACTGTTACACTACAGTGCTTTCACGTTCTGCACAAACAGCATAGCATCTGGAGAATGAAGTTCCTGGAGGAAAGCCACCTGTTGCACCGTTTCACTTCATTTTCGGAAACCATAAAACTGGGCAGTGCTGTCATACTCTAGTTCACTCCCATATATTTTATCGCATTGTTTTCAAATTCAACACTATATCGGAGCAGAGATCCACTTTTCTTGCTCCCTGAGGCAGTAGTGACCTTTTAAGGTACACTAGTAAACCATGCTTGCATAGAGTTTTCAAAGTTTGCGTGTTTGTAGTGAAAACAACGAAAAGAGCAATGCATCCCTTTTCTTTGCTGTCCCATAGATGATGCTGTCCCATGCTGTAAGATGATTGAAAATATGCCAAAGACTGGTGTATAACATGATGGGGGACTTTAATATTGGGAAAAAAGAAAAGTCGGCCTACATTCTGGTTCATATGGTACACCAATGGAAGTGGTCGGAAAGCTCTAGCATATATACTAACATGCAATATCGCCACGATGTCTTGGATGTTGGCAATCTGGATGGTTGTTGAAAACTTGCTTAGCAACTATTTTTCTTCTTTGTAACGAAGCAACAAAGATGAGTCCATCATGTGTTGTATCTGGGTGGGGCCTTTCACCTGATTGCGAGGGAAATTTTGTGGGTGCATGACGGACATTCACTGAGCCATTCATTGTTAAAGAGGTGCCTCATGTGGGTACAGTGACCTAAGAGACGAGTGCTTTGTTTGCCAGTTCCTCTAGTAGTTAATAAGCTGTTATGTTCAACCCATAGAGTTTCTCACTAACACCTAGAGGGAAATCTGGCGCCACCGTCTATGGGAGTTTCTTAAGGGGCGCCGTGCCGTCATGGGAATGACGGTATATGTGTCTGCGAGGCTTGTGTTGGCTGGTGTTGTAAAAGGCTTCGTCTAAAACGTGGATATGGCTGCACAAATAATGCGTTCTTAAAGTAAAATCTTCATAAAATGTTTCCATTCATGCATATTGCATCTTTACTCGCCTACATTGCATGACCAAGTGAAGAAAAGCAAGAACAGACGACAAACTGTTTCAAAGTGAGCGCGAATCTTGTCCTCTGTCCTCCAACTTTAGTGGTCCGCTGAGACTTTTTACGTATCATATAATTGTACATGCAATAACAAGTTTTCATAGTTCAACAAAACATGTTTTTGTGTAATAATAAAGCTAAAACAGCTTTTTACGTGCTGTTTCAGTAGGAAATGGATCATTGTGACAGACGGAACGGGGCTTGCCTGGCTCTCCGAGAACGACGCCAATCCGAAGTTGCAATAGTATACCGGCATTCCCATGCACACCACAGTGCAGCAGCGCCAGATTTACCTCTAGGTCATATAGTGAGAAACTCTATGGTTCAACCTCTTCTGTGCCATAGACAATCTGGATTTGTACAAATGCTCTTTATAAAAATCTGCCAACTCGTCAGCACTTTTGATTTCATGCAACGCTTTGGATGAGCTGATTTTTTCCAAGTGTTTCGCCATAATTCTGGCAGGTACCAGCACACATTGCATGGGGTAATATAAACAGGAACAAGATTATTGTGGGGAGAAAGTTAGTGTGTGCTGAGCTCTTAAAAAAGATAGCACTCCTGGCAGCTACAGCTAGCCATATTGGCTTTGTCACAAAATAGGAAAGCTTACTTCAGTGATGAATTCAATGATATTGAAGATGAAGTGATCAGCTTCTTGAGCAAAGACGACCTAGATAAAATGCGATTCGATTGTATTCACAATTTCGTGCAGGCCCGTTAAAAAGCTGTGAACTGCCATCTGCACCCCCCCCCCCCCCCTTTTTTTTTTCATCAAGGAAGTTGCACATAAGCATGCTGTTCCACTTAGCTCTGATATGCCCATTCTACGTTACAGAACATGGCACCTGCTAAATCTTAATCGAAAATAATTAACTGTGTGAAGCAGCAATTAACTCTACAGTTGGAAAGCATTAGCACATTTTAAAATCTTCCATTGTTACCAGCATTGAATGCTGTGACTGTTCTAATGTAGAAGTGTGGAATTGCGTGCAAAATGTGCATACAATGTCACATTAGAAAGCTGGAGTCATCAAAATAATTCTTGGCTGTATTTATTTGAACTCGAGAGTGCATTTTCTGTGTTTTTTTCGCATGTTGCGATGGAATTTGTTTCTTCTTGCAGCAAACATCCCATTGTTCCTGTACCCTTTCCTCCACACTGTCAGCAAGACGAGGCCATTTGAATATTTACGTCTGACAAGCCTAGGTGTGATTGGCGCTTTAGTCAAGGTAAGCCCCCCGTTAAAGCAAGTGAGCAAAAGAAAGTGCAGGATTGCCATTTGAGAATTCTTCCATCGATGTGGCTAATACAATAAAAGGTAGTTATTGCAACTCTTGCTATTTAAGAATACCATTGGATAGGTTGCACCCCTCATCCAGTCCCAGTAAATGCTCCGATCCCAGTATGCATTGCTTGGTGGTATCTGGTGGCCCCAGATTTGAATGCACTTGGCCATGCATCAAAAATGTGGCGATGACGGTGCACAAGCCATGAAAAAGTAGTGCTAATGTTCACCTGAAACCAAAGCACACTGAAACTAAGCCAGAAGCAACAGTATGCATCATTGCATCATCACTGTTTCATCTGTTCACGATGACACGAGCACCGAGAGATATGCCGCCGGATTTGTTGGTGGTGCTTAACGTTACAAGCAGGGTTGCCAGCTCCAAAATGTGAAAAATAGCCACGAAATCTCAAAGTAGCCAAAAAGGTAGCCACATTATGGAAAAAAAAATGTTGCATTTGCTTTTATTGTGTTGCTCTAAAGACATTGCCCCAGCCAATGCTTAAAGCTGCTTTTAGTAAATATGGAACATACAAAGAACATTATGGAACTTATGTAGATGACTAAACCTAACGCCACTTTGAATAGCATGTTATATGACTAGAATATTAACGACACACTAGAAAATTATCACACAATCAGAATCGCAGCTGCAGTTCAGGTGTAGATGTGTTGAGTTTGTTTCGAAAATTGTTTCTGGAGGGATATCAAAGCTGGAGCTGTTCAAACTCCTCAGTGGTCCAAACATTATCCTTAGAATTGAGACTAGGTCATTCTGTTTCTAACTATTGGTTGTGGAATAACCACCCAAAGCAAGCATGCTTACCCATGAAGCGTTTGATGTGCTACCAGTTAGGTTCTACAATCTGTGGCGCAACAATGTGCGGTAGGCTTGACGTGGAATGTCTATGTGAAGATGGCACATGCTGCAACGTCACTGCTGCGAAATGCATTGCGTGAAATGAAAGCACTCGCATTGGATTGACGATGATGATGGACCGGCTTGAAAAGAGTTGAAGTGCTGTGGTCGTATGCTGGCCTAAATATTTACTGAAGTTCCCGCATAATATGAGCTACACGTATTTCTATTCAATTTTCACAACAGCCCAGCTATTCCAAAGTAGGCAATAAGGTAGCCCAGTTGCCAAGGCAAATTTTTTCCCACCAACAGCCTCAAAAAGTAGCCACTTTGGCACAAAGTAGCCAAATCTGGCAACCCCGATGCCAAGTGCATCCTAACGCATACTCATGTTGTAAGGTAAAATAAGAGCAGATATGTAAGGTGCACGACTGTGTTGCAGTGGCAGGATAGTGAGGGTACTAAGGTCCATAAAGTATGTCAGTGGCATCAGTGAATCTCTAACTCAATTGTCGAACAGCCAAGCTAGACACATTACATTTTTCTTTTTAATCATTTCTCGACTGGCCACGGCCCTTTTCACCACAATGCTTGGCTGTTTGTCTCATTTCCGCGAACGAAATTTGGTTAAATTTATGAGTGTCGCCAAAAGTGTAAAGCATCCTTTTAAAGAACTGCAGTGTGATTCACTACAGACGCTACGTCCTTCTGGCCATGGTCTGACTCTTGCATACCTTGATGCAGTGCAGTAGGACCTCGTTGATAAAATTCCATTTGGTACAATTTCCCGACGCCAGTTGTTTGCAATTGAGAACACACAAAATGACCCTATACACTTAAGCTTCCTTTTTACCAGTTGATACATTCTCAGTGAACACTATCTTTTGGCACCAATGTTCATTACATCGCCAAACTGCAATCCTATAAATACGTTTTCCAGCCTCTACATCCAATGTAAACAAGGCAAGGCACGAGGCACGCGTGGTTGAGAACAATAGTTATGACTGGCGCAACTTCCCTGCAGTACTTGCCTGCCCGTGTCATGCGATAACACCATTGTGCACTCGGTTTCCCACTGCAGTGCCAGCAAATCTTGTCGGTCATGCATGCCACATTCCAGAACTTGCAGAAAATAAGTAACTGCGTAGAGTTCATTCAAAAAGTAATCGTTTGCTTTTAAGTTACTTTCCTACAAACCTTTTGAACAGTGCACAAATGCAGTAAATAGAATGAGCTGGCCTGGCACTTTGTGTGCACCCTGTGCAGCCCATCGCACATTGTTACTTTCACTAAAAATTGCTTTTCAAAAGTCTTGTTGGTCATCTTGCCTTGTCTTTGTTGTGAGGACATCAGCAGCAACACTGAAAATTTGCTCAGTGTGTGCACTGGGGGTTAGGACAGTGTTGTAATGTACAGAGCTCTTGTGCTCAAGATTGTCGTTACTCAGCATCTGGGTCCTTTATGAGCGGAGCACATCATTGTTGTAAGATTTTGAGAAGGCACTCTAAGTTCGGTCAGTGAACAGCTGAAAAAGTTGTCCGTAAGCGATTTCTCGGCCTTATCGTCCTAAATGGCTGTTGCTATGTAGACGTACCAGCAAGCAGGGTGTAGGAACAAAATGGTTTTCATTCCACATTTAGTTTCATTCCACTGAAACAAGTTTTGTTACGGTTCTGCTCTGGAGGGGGGGGGGGAGAAAAAGACAGAATCTGTAATGGTTCATAACAGTTTTGTTTGCATACAAAAATTTTCAAACCAAAGTAGCGATAAGAACACATACTAGTATTTATATTTCTCAATAGATGAATTTTGAATCCTCAGATGCTCAGTGCCTTGAGTCAAAGCACTGAGCATGGTCTCGGAAGCAGCGTGTCCATCGACTGTACTTGCCAAAGTGCGAGACCGCTGTTTGGATAAAACAAACTTAAACGAACAATAAAACTTTATCAACAAAGCATTGTTACGTAGGAAACAAAAAAATAAGCTCTTCAGTGCGCAAGCTTTGGGTTTTGCTACAGTGCCAACCTGCTAGTGCACTGAGGAGCAGGCTTAAATTAGTGAAGTGCTCGACTGGCTATCACTTGCACTATCCCTACCTGAGATAACGCGCTAATGCTGAAGTGTGTACTAATGCTGACGTTGCCTGACACCAGTTGTTTCGGATTGCCAACTTTCCCCTTGAACCGAAAACCACGAAAAAATATTGCGGTTTCACTCTGACACAAATAATGAATAACGTTTCTGTTATGTTTTCGTTCCAGTCCAAAATATTTTGTTTCTTTTAGTTTTTTTTGTTTTTGTTCCATTGCGACACGGTGCCAGCACCGGTTCAATCAGCCAATAGCTGGTGCAGTGCTAAGGTACGCGTTCACAAGAACATACGCATCCGCAAGGCTACTGCATGGCAAGATCTCGTGCTTTCTGTAGTTCCCATCAAATTCAGTTTCTCAAAGCTGTGTGGCCTGTTGCACCTTCTCTCATCAATAAAGTACTAACTGGTTGCATATACCGTATTTACTCGCATAATGATCGCACTGTCTTGTAAAAAAAAGTTGACGCAAATTCAGAAATGCAATCGTTACTCGAGTTAATGTTCCCGCAAAAAGAAAAAAAAAATTTGTTTCATGCCACATTTGCTGTGGAATGACATGTCAACAAACAGGCAGATGCTGCTGTATGCGGGACGCCAAAACAAAAATGGCGGCTGGCGGAGCAAGCTGAACGCGATTTTTTTCCTCTCGTGAGTACATTATCTGCATTGAAACAGTTGCTTCCGTATTGGTAATGAATAATATAGTTAATATCGGCAATTCTGTGGTAATAACTTAGCCATGTCCACTTTTTGGGGAAAGAAATAGAGATGGGCGTGCTTAGCTGCCAGTGATATAGAAATGTGGCGGGCATGCTGCGAGAATTGCGGCATTTGTCTTCGCTACTATCCTAATACAGCACGTTTCTGCTAGAGTGGGCAAATATCTTAGCTGTGTTACAAGCGTTGGTGTATGAATAGGGTACACTTCTAACGTATCGGTGCAAACGTGGCTACTATCGTTTCCGTTTGTGATTTGTTGCGTGCCCATGAGTGCAGACAAGAGGTGTTGAAAGCCGCCTTTTTTGTTGTTTGTTGTTGTTGTTGTTGTTGACCACAACCATTATAAAGCCTACAAATAATAAAGCCAAGGTAAGTTTGGTTGTAGCTTTTCTTTTTTCATGGAAGTGTAGAAAGTGATGAAAGGAATGGAATGGGGCATCTGCTTGAGAATTTTTGGTGCGTGCAGAAGATTGCTTGGTTTGTCTTGAAGAGTCGTTTGCGTAGCATTCGACAGATGGTAAGTGTGATCATGGTAAGTGTGGCACACGACATATCGCCGCGGCAAATTCAGGGTGCGATCATTACATGAGTGCGATCATTATGCAAGTCAATACAATACTTGGGTACATAAAGTAATTGAATTACAAACATTTCAAAGTAATTTACTAAACTACCAAAAATGTGATTACGGTTAAACCTGGATATAATGAAGTTGACAAAAGCTCACAATTTTTCGTTACGTGCAGTTTTCGCGTGAAGGCTCGTACGAATGATGCAGAAACGAAACCAAATGGCTCAAGATATCCGTGAAGGTGAACTCGCCCTTCAGGCATTTATTTTACAGCAGAAAACTGTGTAATTTCCGCTTGCCTTTTTGGTACGAGTGAAGGCAGAACACACCGCTCCAAGGAAGCTAAACTGTGTAAAGCTCCTTCATCGTCGCACGAGCCGACGAAACAGCGCAAAATGTCCATTGCCTTCATTCACCTCCTTTGCAGTAGGCACGTCACACGGATCTGCCTCGCAGGCACCATCATCACCGCCATCGGGATTTTGCACGCTTTCAGCTGCTGCTGCATCAGTCATTTCTTCTGTAGCCACGGCGGCATTGTCAGCAAACAAAAAGTCGCTCAGTTCAACGTCGTCGGGTACACCACTGTTAGTGCGTAGTTCGTTTCATGCTTTGACCACATCGGACGGAATAGAAAGGTCTTCCTCCTCCTCCTCGTCGGCACTAGCCTGTGCGTTTTTGGCTATTCCGGCCTTTAATATGCAATTCACGATAACTTCTGCCCTGACCTCTTGCCAGGAGGGAGCAAGCATCTCGACTGTTTGATAAATGTCAATCTTCATCTCCCTGTCCAGACGGATGTCAAGAAGTATCTTCAGGATTAGTTGGCGCCGGTAACAGCATTTAAAACTGTTAATGACCCCTTTGTCCAGGGGTCGTATTAGGGACGTGCAGTTGGCCGGGAAGTAATGCAGTTCGATGTACGACAGCTGCAGGCCTTTGACGTAGTGCTCCGAGCAATTGTCCAGCAGTAGGCAAACTTGACGGCCTTGTCGCTTGATGTCCTGGTTAAATTCCTTTAAACCACTCAGAAAATATTGGCCGAGTCATCCGTGCTTTGGAATTCGCCATATACTGCACGGGCATACGCTTCGTTCCCTTAAAACACCTGGGATGGGCACTTTTGCCGACAACATGCGAGACTCTCTTGTCTGTGCCGTCGAGGTTGGCGCACAGCATAATCGTTATGTGGAGCTTGCTGTGCTATTCGCCGTGGCAGTCATTGCCTTTTAACGCTAGCATGTGGCCTGGAAGCATTCGATAAAATAGGGCCGTCTCGTCGGCAATGTAGATCTCAGCCGCCTCGAAGCAACTTGGAATTTCAGGCAGCTTGTCTGCCACCCACGAAGCCGCAGCATCAATGTCTGCGGAGGCAGATTCGTCGCTGATTACTCTTCCGACGGCACCATGCCAGCTCTTGAATCCCTGCAGCCACCCGTTGCTTTCCTTGAGATCGTCATGGCCCAAGATAAACGCAAAATCCTTTGCCTTCTGTTCTAAAATCGCACCACTGATGGGCACATTTCTAGCTCGCGTGTCCAAAAACTACGTGAACACTGCCTTGTCCACATCAGCGTATGGGGGCAGCCTCAGTCTTCTTTTTCTTCGAGTTTGTTCCCGACTCCACTGCGTTTCTGATGCTTTGTTCCGCACTCAAAATCGTTGATAGTGTGCTCGCTGGAATGCTGAAACAGGCGGCCATGTCCTTCTCGCCCGTGGAGATTGCATTTAAAATTTTGAGTTTGTCTTCAAAAAACAGAACTTCTTGTTTTCTAGCAGTAGAACTTGTTGCAACCAACTGACGACACAGTTACAAGCGGAGACGCACGACTATACGCTGACAGGCAGGCCTAGCACTTCCAAAACAAGTCGAACGAACCAGCACCAGAGCACAGTTGACACACGCACACGTACAGACGCAGGACAACACGCAAAATGGTGAATGCAACACGTTGTTCGTAATCGCCCCTCTCCCTTCCCCAACCCTGGCAATGAAAGAACCAGCCATCAGCGTTGCTTTGAAAGTGAATTCTTACTCAGTATGTCTAAGCCGTTGAAACAAATGAAAATCGCAAAATAAGAATGCTTGTCCTCAAATCCATACAAAAACGGATTCTGCAAAATAACTCAACTGCCATTACAAATGCCACCTGGTGTCACGCTAGACAAGCAAAGCTTGAAAAGGCTGCTACATTAGGCATGGAGTGGCACTAGACACCACAATCATCATCATTGCTAACTTTGCTCGGTCGCGGTGATCTCGGGTGTTTGCGTAGCTGCTGGCTCCTTACATTACTAATATTCACTAATCTAGTGCATTTCTTTGGCCGAATTTTCCTTAAAAGTGCAAAAAGTAATGACTGATCAACTTTGCGAGTTTGTTACATCAAGGTTAACCGCCGCAACGCGTTTGTTGCATCGAGGTCGAAAATACATGGGCTTCAATGGGGGCAGCGTTTGGAAATTCAGAAACTTCGTTAAATCCAGGAATTCGTTACATAGAGGTTCGTTACACCCAGGATTAACTGTATAAGTAATCAGTTATGTATAACTCATTACATACAAGTCTGCCGTATTCACAGCTATTGCCGCCAACCCTATTGCGATAAGCACATTGATTTATCTGCTTGACAGATAGGCATAGTGGCGTTAGAAGTGTACTGCACAGATTCAATAGGTTGCATTGGCTGGATAAGCTGTGTGCTACCCTCGTGCATCGTGCTCGGCCAAAAATTTCGCGGGCACACAAACTGCTTGCTAATTCATTGCACTTGCAACACTTGCATTGGTCTGTTTGACAGCTGCGAGGATGGCTTCGATGAAGCACGAGTCTTTGTCTCTCAAGAAAAAGCTGAATGCACACAAGGTCATAGACCACAACTTGAAAAGAAAGTGCATAGACATAGGCAGTGAGTGTGAGCTGCCAGTGTAGACTGTCGGCATGCACAGTCCGCTTGGCCAGCAACCTTGGCTTGGTCAGTGTACAGTGAAACCTCGTTGGCCGGAGCTCGGAAAAAGTATGTACTAAACGGTCGTACTGTTCAACCGAATTAGCATGAGATCGCCCACTTACCTGTCGAAAACGGAACTCTGAGAGAGTGCGATGAAAGGGGAACACATGCAACACAATATGTCAGCGACTCATGAAACAGACTTGTAGACTCTTCCAAATTATGATAATTACTTTAGTGAGTGGTGTCAGCATGGCCATAGTTTTTCATATCCTGGGGAGTAGCCTTTTGTGGGCTTGTAGCCTCTTTTGTTCAGAATAAAATAGGCCCTTTTGCTGTATACATATAATGGTCGGCTGTAGTGCAACGTTTCAAGGCTTGGTGCATACATTATAATTATGGTTCTTCATTTGTGGGTATGTATACTTCTTAGTTGTTATTTCCACCTGAAAATTAACTTTTTTCCCCACGAATATAATTCATTACATAAACATCCACTGGCTTCAATTTCAGTGGATTATTTTAACTTTGGGGTTGCCTGATATTTGTTTCTGAACATATGGTTCACCAGTTTTGTTGAAGAGGATCTGCAGTCATATAGCACATTTCATCATCAAACTAGTTGTTACATTCAACGCACAGAATAGCAAAGATTTTAAGCAGCAGCTTAGCAAGGACACAATGCCATATGGTGATGCGACTATGCAGGAATTAGAGTGAACTTGATATTCGAGCACAAATAAAATGGGTCATCATTTGTAACATTATCCTGCAGGTACAAAGCTCCAAAGAATACTATAGAAAGAAGTGGCAAGGTAGATAGGATTCTGCATTGCCATCGGCAAACCTGCCCAGTTTGCTGATGCCCACAGAGGCTGCAACACAGACAAGAACCCACGCCATGGCTGCCCCGATGCACCTCTGCGTATCCCCTTCCCTCTCCACTAAATATTTGCGTCGCAGCAACACGTGAAACGTGCGCAAATAAAAAAATATAAAGTTCTGTAGAAAGTGCTTGGGCTGCAGGCACAGGCATGAACTTGACCTCGTGGAACTTCTTACATGGAGTGAACATGCGTTCATTTACCATTTTTGCTTAAAACCAAATTCGTGCAAGAATATTATGAAGTTCTTGTTTGTTGTACGCAAACTACAAAATGCTGAACCCTATACTCTTTCACACATAGCAGGCAACACTAAGGGCTAGACCTCTGTTGCTACATGCATCTGTAACCAAAAAAATTAAGCATAAAATTGAGTGTCGCATATTAAAGAAAGATAATAGGTGTGTGCCACGTAGTTATATGTCAAATTAAGTCTCTTACTTCTACGTCGCAAAATATGACGTTCTTGTAAGGCGTTGAAGGTCTGAACCTATCCGACACCAAACCAGCAGGGTGGCATTTCTGCGACTGTCTGCCACAGTGCATCACTTGCACTTGCGACCAAGACATATATTGTAAACTGCCTACTGGATGTGCAAAAATGCAGAAGTACCATATTTGCATGAATCTAACGAGTTTCTTTCGATACTTTCAGCCTCGGTCTCGCATTATATTCCGGCTCCTGACATGGATTTCTGTAATATTTTTTTCTGTTTCAGAGAGACTGAGAGTCCCCCCTCGCCTTATTAACATGCAACTGCACTAATATATTATATGTCATAAAGCGACATCCAGAAGTTGCAATTGTAGTATTTTAAGTGGTTATTTTGTAGCAAACGTTGCAGATCAAGAACTGATTTGCAAAACATGTGCAGTGAGATTTCTATGGCCGCACCAGTTGCATAGCTACTGCAGCGTTACCTGCAATGTATGAAATATACTGCGAGTATATTGCGAGCCTCGCAATGTACTGCGAGTATACTGCGAGCCTCGCAATTATGAACTTTTGGCACGCTTGCTTTATTTACAAAGGAAAAGAAAAAGATAACAATCTTTTTATGTGATCAATCCACATATTTCTTGTTAAGAATGTCGGATAACCCGAAAAATTGACAAATAAATATATACAGTTGCCATTGGGCTTACCCTGCATGTAGAGCACTTATCGCATTACTTCTCGCGAGATGTTTGTAGAAAAGTGGGCATTACAAGTGAAACATTTTTGCATCTGTTATAAACTGAAGCAAATTTTACTGAACAAATACCGCGCTGTATTTTCTGCAACTTTCGCTTCTAAATACTTGAAGTGTTGGATTAAGGTGGAACAAATAAAAATGTCCCTACCAAACATGGTGTTTCTGCAGTAGAAAGTATGTATGTGGTTGATAAGATTGCCTGCTTCTGTTATATAGAAGTGGTAGAGCTTCATGTTGTAAGTCTTACTGACATAGGCTGCTATGCTAAGCAAGGCAGTGGACGAGGGCCACAAGGGCAGGGAGAGTGATGCTTCTGTAACTCTTCTAGACACAAGTCCTTAAGTTTCCTACTGCAGGGCGAATAGATGATGCAAAGACTCGTACTTCCAGAACCCATAAAGCGATATTGGCTTTGACGTGTTAACTTTCTTCTCCAGATGCGTTTTATTTTTTATCAACTGGAGGTATGAGCACAGTGTCTAGTGTTGTGTAGAGCATGTGAAAACATATACTGGCTCGCAGCGACTGCAACTGAAGTGCCAGGTACTTTGCAGTTGACTGGCTACGACTTGATCACCGACGATGAAGAGAGTGGCTTCCAACGGTACAGGCTCTTGTATAAGGGAGACGAGGTGCCCAATCCACTAGCTATGCTGGAAAGGCTAATGCTGTTCATATGCAACAGTGCTACCAAGTACCTGACAGGTGCCCGTTCTGAGCACCCGGTATTCGGAACACAGACTGCCAGCTCTTATCGCGTTTGAAACATCTTCTTCTATGTTAACTTAAAAAAACATTGTTTTTTTGTGCCACTGTATTTATTGTAGCTACGTTTCTCTTTTTCTTCACTTTTCGACGGAATAAAAGTGTTCAGTTTCACGCATGTCCTTGAAAGGCAATTCGCACCTACCTTGTGCTTATTCCTCTGTGTAGAACAGTTAATGAAGGTTTGAGAGCATGAGAGTTCTCCAGTTCAAGTTTCATGGGAAAAAGAAACAAAAAATTAAAACAAAAGCACATTTAATTAGTTTCATGGTCACTTGAATTGTTTGGTGTAATCGAAAGCCCTGCTGGTGCACGTGTCATGACATTAACTGTGAACTGTAGTTGAAGAAAAAGCTTTTAGGAAACTGTTTTGCTCTACAATAGTGTTGTCTGATATACCAGATGCTTGCAAGTGTCCAGCATTGTAATGCACTGCACTCTGAAATAGCTAGAGTGTTACTTGGTGAAAAAAAAAAAAGAAGGAAAGGTAGAATGATAAGGCATACTATGAGAGTCCAAATGCTTTGAGCGAGTCTTGCAAGTAACTTGGGTGAAGTTTCAGTAAAGTCTCTCTCGCCACATTTGTCCTTTCAACAATGGCAGTAAAAATGTAACTGCAGCAAAACACCAGAATGAAGCATTTAAGTTTACATAGCGGCAAAAGATGGTTCATGTCTCCAGCAAGAACCGGCAGTTTGTGGCTCCAACATGGAGTGTTCAAAGCTGGACACTTGCAGCTGTTTGTAGCTGCACCGTTATGCAGCGCTTTGCCTCAACTCGGTTCCATCTGAAACAGCAGGCCCTGCATGTGGCGGAGCTGTCCATCTTCAGCTTCCATTAAACTCTCTCTTCCCATGACAAAAATAGTTGCTGCTTTTCACAAAAGCCCCGCGGTGATTCGTGAGCTATAGTTTTGCAGTCCGGCGCTCTCGGCATGCTCTCAATGGCTCAGTGTAGGGATGTTTCTAAAACTAGTCCTTTCAATAATTGCCGACAAGCAGTGTTTAAGCAAAATAACCATCTCAATGTAAAAATAGTGTTGAAATTAAGGTGAAGTTGAGGGATGGAAAACGTCTAGAACTTTTGTGAGTGGGACAAGGATTCAGCAAACCAGCAGCTGCGATTACATTGTGGTTAGTGCAGGACAAGCAGGAAGAGTAGTTGGAAAGCCTTCACTCAGCAGGAAGTGTTAAGAGGGATGATGTTTACCATTACAAGAGTTGTTGAGTAGTGCTGACTTTTGTCTTCACCATTTCATGCTCCTTGGCATGTTTTGAAGTCTCAATACGTTGGCAGCTTGTGCTGTTTTCCAGCCTTAGTGGTCACCGTCTGGACTCTGCCACTTATGGTTTACTTGCAGCTGTTGAAGCCTCAGTTTGGGGATGTGAAACCATATGTGTTGCTCTGTTCTTGTTTGGATTTGGTGCAGAGTGGTCAAAAGTGTTTGCTTGTTCTGATCTTTCTCATGCAATTGCTTGTGCTTTTTCTGATCAGACTGATGAGCAAGAGGTGATCAACTTCCTCCTGTCGACAGAGATTATTCCGCTCTGCCTACGGATCATGGAGTCTGGCAGTGAGCTCTCCAAGACGGTAAGGCTTCCGATACATGTTCACAGAATCCCTTTGAAGCCCGAGGCAGCTTGAATTGTAAAATTAAACTGAAGTTATCTAGCCAAGCATATGTTGTGACTGCAGCATGGCTGAGTATGGCAAATGCCACACGCGGTGCACAGGGTAATAAATGCATTGCAGTGACGAAACAAGATAATCCAAGGACACGGTGAAGCTGTTGGGAGATATTGCGAAGAAATCTCAGAGCTGAAAAGCCGAATTAGCAAAGAACATCATTCCCCCTGTTAGCTTGTGCGTGAAGTAAGTGCGCTGTCCAATCATAGTAGTACCCTCATTCATGTTGAGCTTGCATATTGCTACCTGCCGTGTACCTTGCTCCAAACAACCCTTCATAGGGCCTCTCTACAGTCTCCGTGCCGTGTCTTGGGTCACATACTTATATGAACACGTGTGGAACAGTCACTGTTGTGTAATGTTCTGATTGGTGGTAAATGTCAACTCGCAGTACAGCTGCTGACCATAACAGGTTTTAAATGTTGGAGTGTTAGAGTATTCAGGGTTTTGTAATTCAAGCACACACACCAAGAGAGTATTTGAAGAGATTTTCTATATCTATAAAGGGTGAATGCAGAATAAGCGAGTGAGTGAATGAATGATTGCATATAGTTGAACCTTGCTACAATGATCGCTGCTTCAGAGAAATTTCCACTACATTGAAGCGGTCTCATTTTCTTGTCGTAGGTCTATAGGGCTCTCGCCAAAATGCACACTTCTTCTTGTGTCATGCTGCCTCAAGGAAATTTTCATGGAGTACCAAGCCTGAAAATTTTATTTATGTGCAGGAAGTCGAAAACTGTTTAATTTGACACATAAAAAGGCATCCATGAAGTTTAAATCATGGGTTAGTTCCATCAGAAACTGCTGCCAATCACCAGTTCTCACCACACTGCCCGAGCATGCAAGTTACCATTGCTTGATAGTGACGGTGATCCGGTTGGTCGAAACCGCTGGTGTATGCCACGACCACCCATCGCACAGCACGTGATGCATCGACATGAAGCTGATGCATATCAAACATGTGATCTTGATGCCCTTGACTGTGTGACACTGCCAGTTGACGCTCTGTCGCACAAACTCAGTTTGGAGCTTCCTGCTGTCAACTGTCCATTACGTCCAGTAAAGTCGACAAACTTTCTAGGTATGCATAGTAGGTATACACATAGCCATGTATACACGTAGGTAGACGTGGCTGATCGCCTGTGCACCCAAGGTTTGCTTCAAGAGCGTGGCTGTCAGTCCAGCCTGTGCCTGTGTTCTCATGCCCAATTGCTAATCTGTTCTACTGGCACAAACCCTTTTAAATGTTAACTTCCTGCACCCGCAATACCCACCAGCTAGGCCTAACAAGCACTGCTTAAATGGAGCCAGGGAGCAAAATTGCAGTTTGTTGCTGAGTTGACGAAACTGTTTTTGCAGCTGCCATGCAGCATTAGAACGGCCGAGGAATCGCCTCTATAATGAAAGTATGAGTACGGCCTACAGCCTGAGTGGCGGCTACTTTGTTTGCAAGCATGTTTCCGATATTGCATGCACAGATCAGGTCTGAAAAAATGAGTGACGCACCCATGCGGTGTCTGAAAAATGAGGCATCCAAAAAATTGGTTGCCAGCAGTAGTATTTATTTCACAGCAAGAAAATTTTGTTTAGAGAGGTTTGACTGTACATAAAATTTCTGCATCACTATTAGCAAAGGGGGTTGTCTATTGCTGCGCATGATCTGCAATTTCCTCGTAATAATGGGTACAGTAGTAGTAGTAACATTCTTGTAAATGTTTCACGTAGTTGCTGCGTGTCTGCAGAGCAGTGATTCTCCTTTGTGCCATATTTCAGGTTGCCACTTTCATCCTGCAGAAGATTTTGGTTGATGAGACTGGTCTTTCGTACATCTGCCAGACGTACGAACGTTTCTCTCATGTAGCCATGATCCTGGTAAGTTGCTATTTTGTGACCTTTCGTTGTGGCTTTGAGTCATTTACAAGACCTGTTTATTCATTTCTACATTTACCATCCTTGCATCTACTGTGGCTTTTGCTAGTGTATCAGCTGCCAAGCCTTTGTGGAAATGTGGTCATATTGTGCAGGGCAAGATGGTTCTGTCTTTGGCCAAGGAACAAACTGCACGCCTGCTAAAGCATGTGGTCCGGTGCTACCTGAGGCTGTCTGACAATCCAAGGTTTGTGGCATTGTGTTGATTATTTATTGAATGCGTGTGCCACAGTGGCTCAATTGCTGGTTGTATTCTATGCTCTGGTGGCCACATTCCAAAGAAGGCACTATCCAAAAACACACTTGTACTTAGATTTAGGTGCACGCTAGAGAACTTTGTGTAATCTGACATCTTTCTGAAGATCTGTGTTTGCAATGTGCACGAGTGATGAGAACAGGCATCTACGGGAGTGTATGGAGGTGAACACGAGCTACACTAGCCGTAATTCAGGTCTCCCAGCTGCATTTGTGGCATTGCTGTGGGTTGTTCCAAAAAAAGTTTGGCTACTTAATAAAGATTGCAGATGCTTCAGCAGTCATTGCATGCTGAACGTTCACTTGCACAAAATTTTATGCTTCAATCTACTAGGCCACTAGGACAAGGAATAAATGGGTACGCAAGTGGGGAAATATTTTTCGTATGGTGGCTTATGCTGCTTAATGGGAACAGATACAGAATGTGTTTCAGTGCCCCTTCGTGACCAAACCCCCCCTATGCTGTGTTCCTGCAACACTTGCAGGGCTCGCGAAGCGCTGCGCCAGTGCCTGCCAGACCAGCTGAAGGACAACACATTTGCAAGCTGCCTGCAGGATGACAAGTCCACTTCACACTGGCTGGCCCAGCTGCTGAAGAACCTGGAGACGGCACCAGTCACAGATCCCAGGCTTACCTACCAGGGGAGCCTTCCGTCCCAGTAGCCCCTCCTCATCAACATCCAGGATGGCAGGGCAAGGTCACCACAAAGCCCCACCATCAGCGGGAACTGAGTTTGTTGAAAGCAGCTGTAGTTTTAGCATCATTTGCTCGCATGTGGTTTGTGTCTGCTCGATGTCACCTTGGCAGACACCCAATGTGACACCCTGCAAAGCAGGAGTACGAGAGAAGGCTGACTGGGTGCACAGTCTCCTTCTAGACTTTTTGGATTACTGTGGCAGCGCATGCATATCACTGCTCGCTCATGTCATTTTGAATGTGCACAGTCAAAGTGTAGGTTGAGGCACGGCTGACCTGTTGTCTCTTTGCTGTCCAAAAGGTCTTGGAAGACAGTGGTTACTCGTAACATCAGTGACATTCAACCAGCCTTGCACCTGCCATAATGCTGTGATGTTCTTGACAATAGCCAGAAATGTGTCATTCACGAGAGCTACGCAATTTCCCGAACACTATTGAACAACTTCGTTTGAAAAATTGGGCAGCTATATGTGACATGTCAGACAAATGCGTGTAAATTTTCAGCTAAGCTGCAATTGCCATGTGATATTGTAGTGTCCCCCTAGGTGCCACTGATGTGGTTGTCAGTTCAGCTGGCACAGGTTCAAAATTGTGAAAGTGACATCCGTTAAACTGAAATATGCAGTAATCTTCTTGTTTTGCAGCTTTTGTGACCCTTCTGCATGCCCAGTGTTTAGGAGTTAGTCATACATGCTTTGGTGCTCACCTTTAAGGCAACCGAGGTTAGCCTGTCTTTTGTCACAGTGCTTGGAAACATGCAATCATCTTGCCCGTGTCCCGGATGTGTGGCAATATTACCTATGTGGATTCTTGTTGAGCTAAAAGACAGTCTCTGTCATCTGCCAATACATGTTAGTGGCTCTTGAGTTTTAAGAAAACTTGCTTTACGTTATGGTAAAAGAGGATGCCTACAACAGGCAGATGTTGAGATTGAGGTGCGCTGTTCTGTAGCACGAAACAAAAGGATAACTTTGGAACAGTCCACACAAAATGTGGAAAGTAACAACTGTTTAATTTTAGAGGAGATGGTGCTGCACTTCTAGCTATGCATAGTTAAAAAAGCCTCTGCAAAAAAATAAAAATAAAATAAAGTAAATAAAATGTATTCAAAGACACACATGCAAGATTTTGCCAAACCCCAAAAGAATCCATGTGTGTGTTGCTCTCCTAATTTTAAGTTATGCACTGCGTAGGATCTATTCTGTGATCGTGTAGTAGATGGTCTTGTAGATGGAATATGCCTGAAAATTGTTGGAGCAATGTGTGCGTGCATTAGTTTTTTCTCTACAAAGGGCTTGTGCATGTGCCTGGAGCCTTTCTACATAGGTAAGGGTACAGCACCATTCGTTCCGCAGTGAGATTTTGTTAGTTCCCGCTGTGTGTATATTGTCCACAGTTTTCCTTTTTTTTTTCTTTTGATGTTTTGCGTGCTGAATGAGCACTCCTGAATTCAGTTTGTGGCTCACCGCAGAACTGATTTGCTAAAACTAAAAAAATGTGCAACTAGCCCAATTTGCCAGCTCAATAGGCAAATATTGTTTTATTGGATAATCAAAAAGAAGGGATCAAGTTTTACTTCAGTACACTGTTGGTTGCTTAGAACCACATGACCTGTAATGTGCTATCCATGTTGCACACGCTGCCCCTATGACAGCTCTCTTTGAACCACTCTGTCTCCATGTAAATAGCGTAACTAAGTCCAACGTGCCACAAGCTCAGCCAAATGTAATGAACTTACACATTTTTTAAAGAATCTATAGGTGGTGGATGTATTGCAACAGTAATGTTACCACGTAGGGCTGAGCACAGGTCCTATATCTTCCTTCTTTGTACATAACTTGTCACAATGTACGTCTGTTAGTCATTACACAAGAGATTTATCTGAAAATTGAGGCTTCCCTGGTCTCTGGTGGTAAGAAAGAACAAGAATGGAAACAGGGATTGTGATGCTTTTTCGTTTCCCTGTAGCTTCACTTTGCTGTCTTTCTTTGTTTAGCATAAACTTGGAGCATGTGCCCCTAATTTACTTACTTTCTCAAGCCTGCACAGTTGCAGGTTTTTTTGCTGCAAACAAATGTTTATGTACACACTATGTGCAAGCTTCAAGAGCAAGATAAGGGGGCGCACATCCTGTGATTCGGTCTTTTATACTTCATTGTATGTTTTGGGTGTCGGGATGCTCGAGTGTGCACCATAGAGAATTAAAAACAAATGTATGCATTTAGTTAGGATAAGCTTTAGTTGAGCCTCTTTTTCTATCCTTAGCTTTATCTCTCCACATCTAGTTTTCAGCAACAACGTCATTTTCCTGGTAGGGCTGTCCCGGTGCCCTAGCTCTGGCGTCCTCCTCAAGGATTTCTTGACTTAGTTAATGCTTAGGCTAGATATGACTACCAGGAAGGCTTGCATTTTCATTTTTATGTTGCGGATGGCACACTGTATAAATGTTTAACGCAAATTTCAAATGGTAGGTGGTAAGGTGTTATGAATTGTGGTGCGGAACATGGATGAACTTCAATATGGCTAGATAAGAAGTTAATTATGTGTATGGCTTTCAGACCTTGACTCTTGGGACACAAAACAAGAAAGCAATGTAAGCAAATTTTTTTTGTAAACATATTTTATGGCCTGTATCTATATGCGCAGGTGTACAGTTTTACGTGTACAGTCCTCTAGCGCTTAATATTCATGTCATTACTTAACGGTGAACACTAGGTGAAAGAGAATTGGGTGGCTCCTTATACTTTTTTTTCTTGGAGTCAATATTATTAATGCTAATTACATTTTGCAGGCCACTTAGCTGGTACGGTAGACAAAAACACCTAGAGAAGTTACTTCATTTTTGACTACTTGTTATTTGTCACCCTGTGGTCACCTTGTGTACAATGCCTTTTTTTAACCATATTGTTGGAAGCTGACCAGGGTGCAGATAATTGCGAAAAGTGTGTATTTTTTTGAAATTGTAATTACTTTTGCATATCAGAAGTACTGTTGTTGTATTCATAAGCCAGTGATGGGTGTTTTCTCTTTATCCCAGCCAACAGCTTCATCCTTGCTAAGCTTTTGTACCAGTGGTAGTGAGTGAAGTGGCGTGCCACTTGTCTACTCTAGATTACCAGTAGTACTCCGCTACTCCACTCATTCTGAGGCTTCCAAGGTTTCACAGTATGGAAAGAAAACTGGGCCATAACATGACATAGTCAAGGAAGCATCTTTGCGTTACAATAATGTTACCTTCGTGCTCTTGTCTTTAGCTGTAATGATTGTGTGAACAATGCATTTTGAGGTGTCTTGATATTCTGGACTGATAAGATATCAATTGACAGCGCACATTGAGGCACAATTTACTGGTGCTTAGTGTTACCTTGAGTGTGATGATTTCATGTGTGTGTTTGTGTGTTAGTGTTGTGAGAGATTTATCTGTTTGTACCAAAGAGGCATTTGCCACTGCCATCAGAATGTCATACAAATTGTGAGATGTAAACTTTTGATGACTTTGAAGTTACCTGGAAGTGAGTGCTCTGAATTGTAAATTGCACACAAAAATCATGAGAGCATAAATTGCATTCATACAGGGCAGTGAATAGCCACTACTAGCAAGCTCTGCCCCTTTTCCAGTAATGAACTGCATGGGGGGCTTGCAATTGACTGATTTTCACAAGAATCTCAACATAATAGACTCCTTTTGGTATTTTGATTAGTTGAAATGGGCTCATGTCAGTGTCACTCTAAATTGTGAGAGCTGTATTATAGAGCATCTTCATTGTTTTGTATGTAAACGATGGCATCATACATGCCTGCTTAAATCACAGCGTATTGGTTCATGTCCTGGCATGTGCTCTTGTGCTGTTTGTGACCTGCATGCCAGTAGGCAAATGATCTATGAATAGCTTGTACATGTGATTTGTTCTTTTTTTTTTCGTAAATAACCAAAAATCAAAGTGCTTGCACAGAGCAAAACTTACAAGACATGCCAGATGTCATTGTGAAAAGTTTCTAGTGTATTTAGGCCGTCATCTACACGAACGCACAAATGTAAAACTTGTCTTTGTTGACAGCACCTGTCTCTTCATGTATTGGAATTCTGGCTGTTGGGTTTGCTCGTCAATGATTTCGTGCGCTCTTTGTCGACAAAGAATGTATGTCAGAACATTGTACTGGTTGCTGATAAGCAGGCTTACAAAAACTGGATGCCTTCTTTTGAGTGTTGTCGTGAGCTCGTGGTGTTTCCTCTGCATTCCTACTTTGGGACCATCCAGGTTGGAATGGTGAGGGAGAAAGTTGATTGTGAACGCCAAGTCATGCTCCATCTGCTGGGTTGTGCCACTTTGTCACTTGTGATTCTCAAAGTACAAAGGCTGGTTTTAAAAGAGCAATAAACTGTGCACTGCAAACGGTTTTTTTGTGTGATGTGGGAGAGGCCTGAAAAATTTAGAGGACGATTAAGGTTTGCCTTTAAGAGCGGAACGTGATGGCGTTCAAAGACTTCCGACTGCTTCTCGCGCTTCCCGGCAACTGCAGCTTATGCAACCGTAATGTTTACCGGGAAACGCTGGCGGCGAACGCTATGCACAAAAGCGAGCTTTCTGGTAGAAACGCAGCCACTTGCATGGACCATGGGTGGTCGGAGGCGAACACTGTAACAAAGTATTAAGTAGCTTCTGCCAAGCCGTCTATGAGTGAGCCCAGTGAGCGCGCGCTGTCGCGCGTCATTGTACATGCAAAGTTTGCAAACCGCCAGTCCTCGCGAGGCGTGGCAGGCGCAGAGCACGGCACCGAGGCGGAGTCAGGAGTCAGTGCGGCAAATGCAATGCGTCGTTGACATTGCCGAACTACCCAAGCCGCCACGTGAGTACGCCGCTAAATTCAAATGGCGCCCTCGGCGCAACAGGCTTTAAACGCCCATCGCGCCACCGCTATCTTCGAGGGTGTTGCGGGAAAGCTCACCGCACGTCAACACAGCGCACCTGCAGTGTCTAGGGTGGCGGAGTTCGATATATTCATTTTACGTCCGACCCCGTAGGAAATAAAAAATAAAAAATGCATACAATTTCCCGGATGATATAGAAAGTGTTTGATATACGCAATAATTGGATATATCCATGTTAGATATATGGAAGTTTGACTGCATGTGAATAATGTTCTGGAGATCTCGGTCTTCTTTTTTAAAATGTCTTGTCATGTGAGGTGGCTAAGGGGGCAAAGGGCCCTCTTCGTTGATACTGGCTGCTGATGTGCCGCATGCTGTCTTGTCTGTCAATGAAAGAAGAGCTAAGCGACAGAGAAAATGTCCTACCGGTCTGCTACCTTTGCTCTGCACATCACCTGATGCAGAGAACACGCACCTACTACTAAAGCGTTACTTCTATTCCACATTGTCATCTGTGAGCTATGACATTATGATCAACTCTGTCTACTTGCAACTGTTTACGAGTCGGTGTCTGCGCGACTATTGCCGCTCATCCTGTCATCTCTACAGCAACAGTTCCCTAACTTCGCCAGCGGTTACGTGTGGCCCCTATGGCACCAACGGTCTCGTGCAAGTGACGACAACGCGGCGTCTGTGGCGGAACCGTAACCCTCTGCAACTTCATGTGGCTGGCCGTAACATAAAAATCGAGGGGGTTTAGTTTAAATAAAGACCAACTGCAACGAAATTTCACTTGGGCTAAATTAAATATAAATGCCTAGCGTATACTCTTAAAGTAATCATGGCAAAGTTGCAGGGCTGGTATATGCCTACTTTTGTTATTAGCAGCTATTAAATAGCGCCTATGCAGACGACGCGTGCATCTGGGGCAAAGCGGTAGCGATGCGGATATGGCGATTATTGTACCGTATGCAACTGTTGATCTCTCAGTTGCGCCTAGGCAGCCAGACGCATTGCTGGCTCATCATTTCCGAGTTGACGACCGTCTCTCTCGGCATGCATTCCCCTTGTTGCGCTCGTGATTTGAGCTGTTGCAAGAATGCCGCTACGTTGCCTAGCATCGGGGGCTCGAATACGTACTCAAACACGAGCAATGACTATGCAGTACATAACGCTGAGTTGAACGCCGGACGCGTTTTTACAATTGCTAGTAGGCACAGCGGGGCGTGGCGATTCTGACGGCGCTCGACGTTTCTGCGCAGGCGCGAGTAAGAGCGGGTGCGAGAGAGAAAATCTGGGGGCCTTTGCTCCTTGAGTATGTCTGCCTAGCGACTACGGCGGAGAAGTTTCTTTGCGCGTGGGTGTGTTTGTACCTAGGCGTGGTGGAGGGCGGTCGAGTTTGTTTACGCTCCACCGCTGACTGCCTGCGCGGTGACACAGTGGGCATGGACGTCCCATTTGGTGATCACTGTCTCTGACGGGGCAAAGTTCTGACTGGTGTTGTATGAGTCGCGGGTCACTTTTTAGTCGCGACGACGGATTGCATTTCTTACAAGCACTGCTCCAGGAGGGCACATGTAACAGGCAAACCGAGGCCTCGGGAGAGCACCTGGGGTTATATTAAAGCAGGCGGCGCAGGATCTCCGGGGCACCCAAGCGGTAGCGGGGGGATCAAAGCAGGGCGGCCCGTCGGTTGGGGCCGCGCAGGCCTCTGCGAGCCCCAGCCCACGGACCAGTCCGGCTTCTAGCTTTGATGTCCCCGTTGCCGCTTTGGTGTCCTGGAGGCGCCGCCAATAATGCTAAATAGTGACAGGTTGTTTAAATTAGCATACAACACGATTGAATAAATGTAATTACGTCGAGCCACCAACTTGCGATGCTAGGTTCAGCACTACCGCGCCCCGCGACATCTGCCGGCGGGCCTAGGGACAAGCGCATACAACACGTGCTAAGAAACTCCTCCGTAGTGCCTAGGCCGAGTCGTACATTCAAGGAGCAAAAGTCCCCACATTTCCTCTCTCGCACCTGCTCTTACTGGCGCATGCGCGCAAACGTCCGTCGTCTCCGCAAGTGCCACGCCCCGCTGTACCTACTCGCAATTGGAAATACGGAGCCCGGACACATCCGTCCTGTCCCAGCTTTCAGAGCGAAAGCTACAGGAACACTAGGATGAACATATACAGGAACACTAGGATGAAACTTGGCGTGCGGTCGTCTATGAGGCGACGTCTTGGCGTGATATTTTGACAGCAGTGAATACGGCTCCCAGGAAGAAGCGCAATAGCGTAAGATTTCGTGGAGAAGCCCCGCTCGCAGGCGAAGGCGTAACGGAGACTTTGCGAGGAAAAAACGACCCGCATGCGGGCCGGCCGTCATCGGATGAACTCGGACCGCTCAGCAGGCTTCCAAGGGATGTAGTCTCGAGACCCTTTGTTTATATAATGCCAATGCGCCTATTTACTGGCGTGACATTCGCCGGTGCATGAAGGTTAAATAGGAATAGGTGACTGTTATGCTGCATCACGGCGTTCCTGGCACCAAACAGAGAACCTGAACATAGCTGCACCGAACACAGATGCTGTGGTTATAATTTTTCCGCAGCTGCCAAGAAAGCGCACGAGCTTTGAAAATAAACCACTTGATTAAGCTTCGCGCAGCAGTATATTAGTGCCCTCAAGCTTTGCAGGTGCTACCAACGAGTTATGGACGCGGCATGTAGACCGAACGCATGTAGACCGACCACTACGCAAACGGTAAAATTAGGTTTGAGTTGCTCCCACAGAGCATGCGGTCTACATTATTCTGCTATCTATTAAATCCGGTGACAAGCTCGCCCTGTAATTATCGACCCATTTCCTCAACATGCATGTGCTGCAAATTACTTAAACATATTATAGCTTCTCATATCTACGGTCACCTTGAATCAAATAACTTCTTTCTCTAATCAGCATGGCTTCAGAAAAGGCTACTCATGTGACACTCAGTTATTTGAATTCACGATTGACCTTCACTTTAACATGAACTCTAACGATAAAACCGATTGCCTCTTTATTGATTTCGCGAAAGCGTTCGATACTGTAGCTCATTGCCGTTTAATTTCCGAATTGTTAGCCCTTTGTATTGATTCATTAACACTCTCTTGACTGCGTAACTTCTTGTCTTCGCGTCGGCAATTTACAGTGGTCAACAACATTTCGTCTAACCTTTGCGACGTCACGTCCGGTGTCGCCCAAGGCAGTGTGCTAGGTTCATTACTCTTTTTAATATACACCAATGACTTGCCCGCTAAACTTTCATCCTAAGTTAGGTTGTCCGCTGATGACTGGGTCATCTACTGCAATATTAAATGTTTCGATGATCATCTTACTCTTCAAATGACCTTGAACTAATCTATAGATGGTGTGTAACTGGGCAGATGTCCTTTAATGCCTCCAAATGCAAGTTAATCTCGTTTAGTCGAAAGCGCACTAGCTCAGTGTTCCACTATTCGATTAATAATACCGTAGTTTCGACTGCTATATCGTAAAAATACCTCGGCGTTTATCTTTCATCGGACTTATTTTGGACAACGCATGAAACAACTATCTCATCCAAAGCTTCTCAATCTCTCGGCCACCTGCGTAGAAACTTGCGTAACGCTCCTTCTAATGTACGAAAACTAGCATATCTTACTTACGTTCGCCCACAACTAGAATACGCTTCATCGACACGGTCACCATGTCAAGATTATCTAATCCGTATGTTGGAAGCAGTTCAGAATAGAGCAGCCAGATTCACCTCTGGCAACTACGACTATCATACGAGCATTACCCGAACAAAACACCACCTTGCATTTCAGTCATTAGAAGATCACCGCGTCATTGCTCTTTTGTCTGTTTCACAGGTACATTTATTGTAATAACTTTCACTGTTTGCCGCTTCATGCTCCTGTGCGCATATCTTGCCGCATTCACAGCGCACTTAGTTTCATGCGCATTCATGGTAAAACGCAGGCATTTAACTCATCACCCATACAAAGAGCTATTGCACATTGGAACAGTCTCCAGGATCACGTTGCATCCATCTCCAATCGTGAAACATTTCGTGATAACCTGAATTCGTTGCGTATTAATATTGTATAACGATGTTGCATTTTTGCTATTTTTTGTCATGTAATTACTATTGCCCCCTTAATGCCCTTCAATGGGCCTGTAAGTATAATATGAATAATAATAAATATAGTAGCTTTTCAGCGGATGTGCCTTAAGAATATAGAAGACCAACACATTTTGGCCGTCGACGCGGCGCTTATAGGGTTGGTGACAATGATAATGCGGCTATATATATATTACTACGTTTCGACATTCAAAGGTGAATCCAATTAGTAACCGCGACGGCCTTGTGTGATCGCTAACGTCACCGCTCTTCTAAATGCAATTGCTAACACGTTACAACACTTGTGCGATAAGCTGTTCCTAATTTATATATTACACCTGCAATGGTACAGGGTGTATAGGGTGCCTATGTTGGTGGCGGTACGTACAGCCACGTTAGGCCACTATCAATGTCGAAGCTTGGGTCTCTCACTACAGCTGACTTCGGACAGACCTCGACAAGATTGTCCAGTAAGGCTTAGGGTCGGTGTTGTGCCATGCACATTTGGGGTAGGCGATGATGACTAGGCGTGCATAGTTTATGTACAGCTCTATGCACACTGTGAAAACATCAGGGGCCGTATTTCGTAACTATCCATTTCAATTTCTGTTCTTCTTATATGTGGCCGATCCCGGAGATACGGCAACACGCTGGCGACCGAATCATTGACTTTTAGCGAAAAAAGTAGAAAATGAAAGAGATCGTTACAAAACACGGCTTTTCGTCGTCATAGGATATCTCTACACCACGTAATTTTTATGACATACACGGATTGAGAACAGGCGCTATTGAATGCATCAGAACATGAACTACACAGACACTCAGCTCATGTTTGGCCGTATGGGATGGTCTGTTTGTTTCTCTTGCTGCATTTCATCTCATAGAGTCCACCAACGAATGCACAAACAACACTAGCTTTTGGGAGCCGAATTTCACGCACCGATCGAGCACTGGATCTTGCTCGCGGCTTTCATCAGGGAAGATGCAGGCCTTCAGCGATATATTTGAACGGACTTCTCTGACCTCCTGCAATTCCTTGGGTCGCTATCTTGACGTACTTGAGATGACCACAACGATGGAGGATGCCATCTACACTCATCCTTATTATTATCATTAAAGACGCGTTAATTATCATTACGTAATACGGTTTCGAGGCAGCTGGCGTCGTCGTTCTGCGTTTTGCCGCGTCCCAGCGAGCCGAAGAGGTCTTCGAGCGGCGTTCCCTGGGTCCGTTCGGTGAAGTACTGCGCGAGCTTCGTGGCTTGCTCTTCGCTGAGCTCGGCCTCCCAGCGGTTGCTGCAGCTCAGGCAGTTGATGTAGCACCGGCCGTCGCGGAGGTACTCGGGCGGCGGCGGCGACAGTGAGGCGCCCTTGGGCGGCGTCTTGGGGGCGCAGTCGTAGGTGCACAGTTGGCGCAGTTCCTCCAGCCGGCGGTCGTCGCGCACCAATCGCTCGGCGGGGCCGCCTAGGAATTCGCCGAGGTCTTTCACAACCTGCACCAGCCGAGTGCGTACACTTCAGTGCACTTCCGGCAAGGGATCGCTCGACGTCGCCGGGCTGACTTTGTACAATGCGCAATCACCGCTCTGTACAGCAGTCCTGCTAAATGTGTTCCATGAGAGCATGAGATACAACGAATATCCGACGCGCTTCGGCCATTGTTGCAGCATCGACGCTGTAACAATGGCCGAAACGCGTCGGTACTCGTACGAGTTCGAATGCGTTTACCAAAATGTACTTCGATGACACCAGTAGTGGGTTTTTACAGTGTAACAGAATAGACAACTGGGCTATAGTTGGTTTGCTTGCATCTTGAAAATCTAAAAGCGCACAAAGGCGACAACGAAGAGAGAAGGCAGGATGAGGCGCTTACTCACAAGTGAAAAAATTGATTGAAAGGAACGAAATATATAGACGTAAAAAAATGGAGAAGTGTTGCGCATGCGTGTCCTTGTGTTATCTCTTCGTTCTCGTCCCCGTTGTGCGTTTTTACTGTTTCAAGATGTAGGTTTTTACCTTATATAAAGTATACTGCTACATCCCATAGACTAATATAGGTTATGTTTGGAATAACATATTTTTGCCGTCCTTGCGTAAACTAAGACACCGATAGAAGTTCGTAGCTGTTTCGAGACGTTTTCAAGACGTTTTGTGTTTCGTGAGAATCGCGCTGCATGGGGCGTGGAAGCCGAGTCCTTTGATGGAAAATTATCGAAGTACTCATTTGTGAAGAGAACCTGCCAATTCTGGGTGACGAGACGGCAAAATGGCGCCTTAAAACACATTTCACGCTGTCTCAGCTTTAGTTCAGAGGTTCAGCAACCGCCGACCTCCTCAGATTTGCAAGAAGTCCAGACACACGTGATGCATTGCGCGTGACTAGATTTGAGTGGGATATTCAAATGCCGTGATCGGGTGTGTGTAACAGTGAGTCCAGTTAAGTGTACAATAGGACTTACGGTTTTACTTCATTGCCAGCAGTAATGTAAAATATCTGGAAATTCTGAAGGCGTGAAAGAAAGAAACAGAAAATAAAATATAAAGCTTCTTCCGGAAATTTTGAAAACACTGGAAATATGTCCCACCCTTTGTTAGCACATAGGGGGAAAAAAAAAAGTCGTAGCTACATGAAATTATATGTTTCCGAAGCTTGTGGGAAAATGCTGACATTCCATAAGAAATAACTTACTTTTTTATTTGTTCCGCAAATAAAGAAGCTTTTGCAATTCTCACCTACCATCCATGAAAGCTGCTCTACCCGCTTCAAAAAAAAAAAAAAGTTGGAGATGGGGGGGGGGGGGGGGTCGGCGTATACTGTCGTGCACACTTTCGCAACTTTAGCTTTTCGAATTGAGGATGCAATGCATTTTATATACGTAGTCAATCGCATGTTGCGGTTTCTCCATGGCAAAAACACGTCAAACATAAGGGCACCCTTAGGTTTACGGAACGGTGGCAAAGGATCAGCCATGAATATATTCATTTACACAACCAGCCTATAACAGTTCACAGTATTTCTTCGCCATCTTCATTCATTCTGGTGAATAACTGTTTCTTATTATTTGAAGAAATAAAGAAGACCATGCTTTCTTTACTAAATTCCTCGTCGAAAACTCGGTGCCTGTACATGAGGCCTCATGAATTCAAACTTTTTATTCTTGTATTTGGGCCATTTTTGGCTTTAGATAGGTTCTCAAAGCTTGCCATTATAGTTGAGCCTTTGATTCCTTCGGAACGAATTTGTAGTCCTTCGTTAATGAAAAAGAGTTCACTTTAGAGCCCACATGCAAACGATATCGAAATACCTGACGTCTTTGACTATAGCCACAGTGGGGAAGTTCAGAGCAGCGTCGTCACCGAGATTTCATTACTTGCGTGTTTTCTGCCTCACTAAGCCTGCTCTTCAGGCTAAAAGGGGGCTTTTGCCATTCATGAAGCATAATGTGCTATAGCGCTGCTTAATTTAACGTTTTTGTTTATTGGACTTGTAAGAATAAAATGATCCGCTTGATATGAAATCTACCGAATTAAATTATTTCCCGCAACCAACCCCTTCAGAATCTTGCTTTAGAAGTACCTCACTTCAAGTAGTACAGCGAGACAGCCTGCTATGGGAAGATGACCGCATGAAGGCTTGCATCGAAATTGAAAGCCGAGGCAAAAAAGGACCTTTCGTAGATAATTTCATTGTTGGAATGACAATGAAACCAAGCCAAGCGGTTCCTTTGAAGAGAGCAGCTACTGGCAGAATAGTTTATAGATGTATAGGGAGGGTGGGCGAGACAGTAGTTGCACTTTTTGTACCACCATAGCACTCAGAAGGAACTACTATAGGATGGCGCGCTTGCTTTGATGCCGAAAAACCCAAACGCAGACTACCTGCTCAAACATACTGCGCAGAATGGCTAGTCTTTTGACTCACGTGGACCTAAAGCTAAGTTGAGAGGACAGCAAATTCTGTTCTGCGCATATACCGACCGAAGCGTCCATGGGCAGGCTATGCAAAACATGTGGGATGGCTTCACAGATGTTTCCTACTGAAAAGATCCCTGCATATTGTTCTGCTGAGGCCACGATGATGTGCTCAGACCGGACAAATGGGCGAGATTAGCGTGTTTTGAAGCTCATGCGGGGAAGCCCTAAAGACGTCCTAACGTACTCAAGTGTACATCCTGAGGATATCCTCAGTATCTTGAGGTCTTGTTTGGGATGGATCATTGTGAATGAGAGCGTTGCCAGGGCTGTCCTCCCTGCCGTTCTTCCACTGTATAAAGGTTGGATCCTTCGTGACGATAATGCATGACGATAATGGCATCGGCGGGTTTCGCCGGCCGTGATGTGGTGGTGTTACAGGGAACCGATGTTTGCGTCACGTCACCGAACACTTCTCCATAATTGATCAAAGCACCTTTCGGTGCCTCTCTCGCATCTCCCGCCTCGCTGCGAACGACACCAGCGGCGCGAAACAGGGCATGCAGCGAGCTGAGAAAAGAAAATGATTTAATAGTGACTGCCAACAACTTCGCTGAGTAGGTC
The DNA here is from genome assembly GCF_038994185.2 of Dermacentor albipictus. Lineage (NCBI taxonomy): Eukaryota > Metazoa > Arthropoda > Arachnida > Ixodida > Ixodidae > Dermacentor > Dermacentor albipictus. Next base: position 388,870,535 of record NC_091821.1, read on the forward strand.
GACTCCTCTTTACACGCCTGTCGCAGAAATTTCAAGGTCTGGCAATACCTTTCCTAGCCGAACTTGCCAAATAGTGCGAAGGAAACGGTCGTAAGGAGGAATAGGAGGAGTAGGAAATAACGCGTTATTTCCAACGAAACGGAGCTTTCCTTTTTTATGGAAGGAAAGAAAGAAAGAAAGAAAGAAAGAAAGAAAGAAGGAAAGAAAGAAAGAAAGAAAGAAAGAAAGAAAGAAAGAAAGAAAGAAAGAAAGAAAGAAAGAAAGAAAGAAAGAAAGAAAGAAAGAAAGAAAGAAATCAAGAACGGCGATGGCCAGGGCTAATGAGTGAATAATATTGATAACCTTCTTTCCATTTCATACACAATGTACCGTGAAACTCGTTGTGTAGCTTACATATGAAGCGGCGCGCAAATTGATTTTGCTAGCTGCAACATCGCAACACAAATCTCCGGCGCGGGACGTTTTTCGTCACTGTACTTCTCGGAAGCTCATGATTACGGCAATAAATAACGCGGCGCTCTCTAGATGCCATGATGGTGTCGAAACGCGGATTTATAGTATAAAATTTACCTGAGATGATTATTTCATGCATGTACAGCGTGTGGAAATAGCATGTAAGCTACTGAGCTCATTATGCCAGCGGGTCTCAGCAGGGGCAACTGAGGACGCAGTTACCACGCGCGGGGCTTCGGATTTTAAATATACCATAGATAAGGTAAGGGTGACTATCATCGGTGGATACTATTAGGCGTCGGCTGGAGGAACGATGACACAAATGTAGGAAAAACACAGAATGCAAATAATTTTAGTTATTTAGGGCCATACAATACTTCAAGAGTCGATAGCCTACTTCTATAGGAGCCATGGACATCAAGACCCGTGAACACAAGGAGCAGAAAGGCAAACTTATGGGCATCCTCACCCCGACGAGTTGGCTCGTAAAATACTTTTATCTGTACAAGCGGAAAGGTCTTCGAGACGTTCCCGTGTGCCGTGGCACTTCACGCTGGCGCCACCATCACTACCACTTAAGAATAAAAAACAAAACAAAATAAAACAAAACAAATGGAATCAAGTCAAGCCGCAATGGAAGAATAGTCAGAGTTTGCTTTCTTGCTATTTGAGATATGCAGTATGCTCAATGTACCCGCACCTCTGGGGAATTTCGTCGTTGCTCACACATTGACATTTTCGCGAGTCGGAGAGAAGCGAAAGGCGGTAATCACGTGTTCAAAGTCGTTCTTGAGATTCTCGAGCAAGACGAAGAAGTAGTTGGGGCTACTGCGGTGCTCCCACCAGGAGTTCACGTGGTCGAAGTAGTCGTTGTCCTCCACCGCGCCTGTGACAAAGCGCTCCAAGTAGTCATCGAAGGTGACGCCCGCGAACCGGTAGTCGAGCGCCCTGGTCGACATCTGCTCGTACAGCGAGACGCAGCAGTCGCGGTAGTCGCGCACCACGTACACGTACTTGGCCGCCTGACTAAGCCGCAGCTTCTTCGCTGGCAGGTGGCTCTTCAGTCTGCGAGGAATTAGGGCGAGCAGGAAATACGAGTTGTGTTTTCCTTCACTGCAAGGTAGCACCTGTCGCTTCCCCAACACGAAGTGTGATCTATCTATCTATCTATCTATCTATCTATCTATCTATCTATCTATCTATCTATCTATCTATCTATCTATCTATCTATCTATCTATCTATCTATCTATCTATCTATCTATCTATCTATCTATCTATCTATCTATCTATCTATCTATCTATCTATCTGTCTGTCTGTCTGTCTGTCTGTCTGTCTGTCTGTCTGTCTGTCTGTCTGTCTGTCTATCTATCTATCTATCTATCTATCTATCTATCTATCTATCTATCTATCTATCTATCTATCTATCTATCTATCTATCTATCTATCTATCTATCTATCTATCTATCTATCTATCTATCTATCTATCTATCTATCTATCCGTCCGTCCGCCCGTCCGTTTGTCCGTCTGCCTGCCTGCGTGTCTGCCTATATATATATATATATATATATATATATATATATATATATATATATATATATATATATATATATATATATATATATACACACACGTATGAGTATGTTTGAGTGTGCCCGCGCCATACTGGTCGCCGGCATATGAAGCGAAGAACAGACAGATGGACAGACAGACGGACAGACAGACAGACAGACAGACAGATGGATAGATAGATCTTCTCAAAACTCATACGTATATATATATATATATATATATATATATATATATATATATATATATATATATATATATATATATATATATATATATATATATATATATAAACAGAAGACTCAATTGCAGCAAGCCAACTGACAATAGCAGACACCAGCGCCAGCTTGCTTGCTCGATTACCTCGAGCTTCTGAATCGTCTTCTTCTTTTATGCGTGAGCAGCGCATTGTGCTTCTACGAGTAGTGTCGGTCTTCACTAGTATATGTAATTAAACGTTTTGATTTCTCTTACAACAGAGCAGTCGCATAGCGGCGCTGTCTGCAGTTCAAGTGCGCGGGCATTACACAAGCCTGCACGCCCTATAGCGTGTCTCAGCTAACGTTAGCCAAGCTGTTAAAAGAAGAAAAAAAAACATGCTGCAAGGTTTGAGCATACGACATTCGGTGTTCGGTCCCCAGCCTTTAACAGCTTAGCTAACGTTAGCTGGGACACCCTATGTAATTGACGTGACAAGTAACAATAATGAATTTGGGAAATGAGTGATGAGTGTATATATCAGGAAAGAAAAATATAAGGGGCTTCTGTGCTAACTTTTCCTTGTGTCCTTGTTTGGTGAGCGCGCTGCAGTATATAACGAATCAGTATGCTGTGCCAAGAATCCTGGTAGAAGAAGAGTCGTGACCGTCATGTGTAGTGCCTCGGGCAAATGCACAGTGCAGTACGACAATATCTGCTTTTGCTCATGCCACATGAACCGATTATTCGCGATTAAATCACTAATCGAAAAATTTGAGAGTTAGAATGGCCCCGCTCAAGGTAATATTGGTAATGAAATCAAGTTCAGCGCTTGTCGAATGTGTGCCGCAATACTACAGCTGACCTGTCGAAGGAGGGCCGAGTCCTTCTTTATGGAATGGAGGGGGTGGCTGCCCCCCCCCCCCCCCCCCTCCAGACATTAAGCGCTAGTGTTGGTAGTCCATAGTGATGGCCTTGAGGGATAGCACACACCAGAGCAGGGACAAGTGTGCGTATGTGTATAGTCGTGTCTTTTGTCCCTGTACTTGCGTGTACTGTTGCCCTCTATAGACTATTCAAACGCATCACACTTCCATATTCATGAGGAAACCGATAGTTGGGACTTGAAAACCGGAACAATATCTACAATGTGTGCTTCGTGTTGCAGTGCCGGAAGCCCTTCATTTTGCCGCGCAATTATCATCATTGGGCAGCGATTTATCAAGGGACGTAGCAGGTGGGGTGAATGAGGGATTGATTGCTCGTACAGTCAGCGCCCGTTGGTAACACGTGTAATGTACCGACCTGCGGGGCGGTGCCGTGTTTTCCACCTTGCGGCCCATGCGTTCGAGGAAGAGCACGTCCAGCGAGAGCGCCGTGTAGTCCGCAGGTCGGCGGCCGCCGTGTGTGAGCGCGTACAGCAGCATGCTGAGCCAGGTGCCGCCCGAGCGCGGGTAGCAGTTGATGAAGACGTCTCCAGGGTAAGGCCGGTACATCATGGCGAAGAGCACGTCGCTCACGTTGGAGTTCCACGGCGCGAGGACGCCTTGGACGTCGACAAAGAACGACTTGGTGCGCTTGGGAGACTTCGACGACGACGACTCCGCCGTTGTCGCCATGACGAGTCCGCGAGGCTGCAGCGGGCCCTATGCCGCCTGGTCGAAGGCTGCGCGTTTGCGTGACACGCAGTTCCTTCGCCCTTGGGGAGGCCGGGTAGCTGCGGCCTGCATGTAGGCGACGCCAGCGGCCCGACTTTTCGAGAGCCAAGCGGCTCCGCCTGGCGTTGCGGTACTTCGTTGTCCTCCTCTACTAGTTGTTGTTCTTGTTGTTGTTGCCTCATACCATGGCTCGTACCCACAGGGGGGATTGGCAACACTGGGTTGATTGAATGCTGTTGTTTCCTTTTACGTATAACACTTCTTCCACCTATACGCATTAAGCGTGCTTCAAAGGATTTCACAACTGGAGTGCTGTCCCTCATCATCAGCAACAACAACAACGACGATGACAGCGTCAATGACAACTACAGCAATAGCAGTAACTACAGCCACAGTAAGCGCTAACAGTATAGTGTTGTTATTCTTTTTAAATGCTCTTTCTGAAACAAACAAACAAACAAACAAACAAACAAACAAACAAACAAACAAACAAACAAACAAACAAACAAACAAACAAACATGCAAACAAGCAAGCGAACAAACAAGCGAACAAGCAAGCAAGCAAGCAAGCTGTGCAGCTCGGCCTACTCCTCATAAAATTTGTCGTGGGATCAAATACATGTATAATAAGCGCACTGTCATTGCCAAAGATGCTGCAAACGAATTTTTGAACGCTACGCACTGTCAAGACAAGTAAAATATGTATCTTTTGATAAAAGAGTACACTGGTGTGTCCCAAAAGTTGTGCCCGAAATAATCGATATCAATGCTTCCTTGTTTTTTGTCTATTTAATAAGTAAAGAAAAAAGCACACGGACTTTAGAACTATATCACTTCGAAACCAGCAAAGCAGTGCTTGCCGCTGACATGAAAAATATAAAGGCCGTGAAATGAAAAAGTTGAGGACAAATATTTTTAATGAAACTTTGTCATTCAATAACCTTGTTTACGTTTTTGTAAACGACGTCTGTAAACGACGACGTTTGTATGCGACGGTCAGGAAAAAATCTCTATGACGCTGTCCTTTGTTCCAATGTATTGCGCAGGAACAGCTGTCATCGGTCGTGTATTGCGAGTAATTACACCGAAATTATCGTCGCAGCAGAGAGCACATATAAAAAGCACGAATTCTGCGAAATGTACGAGGGCGACTCAAATGAAAGTGAGCCAATGCGAATATATGACAAACGGGGTACTTTATTTAAAAGTAGTAACCATAAGGACTTAGACATTTGTCCCGCTGTCTAACGAGTTGCATGATTCCCGTCTCATAAAGATCCTTGGGCTGCTACTTCAAAAAGTCTGTAACTGACTCTTTCATGTCATCGTCCGACACGCGTCTGGTTCCCTTGAGCTGTTTTTTCAATTTCCCCAGAATGTGGAAGTCCCAAGGCGACAGGCCTGGGCTGTATGGCGGATGTTGCAGCGTTTTCTACTTGAACTTTGCCAGTTTTGTGTTAACCACATCAACGACGTGGGGACGGGCATTGTCGTTGAGCAAGATGGCCCTATTCGTCAATTTTCTGCGTCGTTTGTTCTTGATTGCGACGTTCTTGATTGAACCCGGCGTTTTAAAATATCGGAAACGATTGATAGGCTCTCCAGGTTCAGCAATTTCGATCAGTAATAGCCCCTGACGATCGAAAAAAAAAAGTCAACAACACATTTCCGGCGGGAATGACGGCCTTTCCTTAGTGTGTATACTGTTGTGGCTGTACGACAAGTCTTATTGCACCTATTGCAATACATCCCTTAACGTATATCATTTACTCTGGCCGTGCTCGCAAGCTTACATGAACTATGAACAGGACAAGCGCAAGTTTGAAGAAGCAATCCGGAGCGATGAACTCGCTCCCCAACTCTGGGCCGTCCAGCAGGTCCACGACGCCGCCAGGAAACTCAACCTCCCGGTTCCGTCGTGGGAGACGCCCACTCCATGTGAGCCCAAAGCTCTCGTGGCCTGCAGGACCTGAATAAAATTGATTTCCTTCCTTCCTATACTGTTGTCCAGCAGTTTCTTGTCTCGTCGAATAGGACAATGAGTGTAGAAAATCTTGCATGCGTCTTGCGAGGCAAGACTGCAAGCAGATGGATGTTTGCTTCGCACAACTAGCTTTCGGCGAAACGCCCGCATTTCCACATTTTCTCAGCGCGCTATAGACCCTTTGCATCCGCAAGGTGGCAGCAGTGTGTTCGTGACCCCAGAGAACTTCCGGTCATCAATTTTCGACAGTCCAGTCAGCCAAGAAAAAAAAAAGAAGTATTTTGTCGCATAGTATATCGTAGGCACATATTCTTGGATGTTTTCAGACATAGAGAACGTGCGCCGTGCATCGAGCTCATTTATGGGATTCTTTTGTTGCACTTGTCAAACACTCCTACTCTGCAGCAAAACTGGTGCCAGCTGGAAGGTCCTATAAATTCGTAGGCTATTGTAACTTGTGTTGTTCCGCAGGGTTAAACCGCATGTCTTCTGGGAACTCAGTTTGTAAGCATGAAAAGGGTCTATAAATTACTTGCGGTCTTCGGACCCCGAGCTCCGACTGTATATTGTCCTACCGTGTTCATGATTCAATTGCTATACTCGCGGACTACTTTCTGTGGCTATGAAAGAAAAGCTACGAGGGCGGAGCTTCTGCACATGTGTTACCGCGCCAAGTAGTCCGCCAGCGTGTGACAGTGCTTGTGGTTGCTCGGAACAGACGCTGAAACGACGCAGCTTCCACGTGCGAAGGTCTCGCGTTTGCCCAGACGCGGAAGGGAAACGCCGCAAAACAAGCAAAACTTTTACATTCAGCAGTGTGTTTTGTCTTATTAAACTGTTGCTGATAAGGTGGTTATGTTTTTTCTCTTCCCCAGCTTACACTAACATGGATGAAAACGCAGGATTATTTTCAGAAGCGCTCTCACTTGTGCGCACTTTGCCTCCGTAGCTTTCCCTTATAGCCACAGAAAGTTGTACGCGCGTTGTATGAACGCCTCGTAGGTATCTATCTAGGAGGCGTTGATTGTATACGTTGCGGTCGTATGTGGAACGTTGCATATTACGGACCTCCTCGCAAGTGTAATTGCAGGGACGTTTTAGGTGCCTCTAGAAAAAAGCAAAAGTGACGACAACACTGTCGAAGCTGTTTTATTGTTACTGGGAAGGTTTAGCAAGCTCAGGAAACACACTTTGATATTCTGTATGGAGTGGACGCATGAATACAGAAAATTGCAACATTATAGCCCGAATCTTGGCTATATGCGAGTAACGCTCAGACAAATGTGTGGAACTATCGCGTCAAATCCTCGCGTTGTTATGGGTGCAGTTGCAGACTATCACCTTCAACTTTATCGCCGAGAGAAGTGCTTTTGTGTGCGTGTGCCCAAGTGCTCCGTTCGTGTCGCAGTCCGGCAACCGACAGGGCTTCTCGCAAGTGACCAAGTAGCCCAAGTTCATGTACATGGAGGGGATCCGGCTGTCGCCCGAGCTGACGCAGGACAGCATTGTCTTTTCGCTCAACTTCGATTACGCTGAGCACGGACATCATGATCGACTCGCATCCTGGCTGCGGGGAATCAGGCGTGTACACCGCATATCAGAGGCTTTTTGTTGATCGGCCAGTGCTGGAGTTTATTGAGAACGTATTGCACACAGAAAACTGTTCACTGAAAGTAAGGTAATTATACATAAGCGGTCAAGCTTGATGAAGGGAATCATCTGAGACGAAAAACTTCAACGTAAACTTGAAAGTCGAAAATTATACGGTTGAAGCTCCGCGACAAGAATATATAACTGCCTGATCATAGTTGTCTTAGAAAGAATAATGGTTGGTTTTGTCCCAATTATATATACATAGTTTCAATGCTGTTCTGGGTAGCACTTAAACTTCCGCATATCACGCCATGATGCTATGACGACGCACTTGTGGCGAAACCCCGTAAAAGCAGCCCTGTGGCAAATTCTTTGGTGGTGTCGCTTCGAATAACGTTAGCGCCATATCAAAATCAGAGAGAATGACAGAAATACTTTCGAGTCCGATGAAAATCGTCAAGTAAAAAACCATTGCGAACGATAATAATATGCTGATCGAGGGTAGTATGCTTATCAGCAAGGACCGATAAGGCTATAATCATAAACACATGCCACTGTTCTGCAGTTGATAGTAGTGATCATGTAAATGTCGTTTTGCAATGTTAGCCATGTCTTTAACGATAGAGAACAGCGTTTGCATATTGTCGATGCTAACAGAAGGATGTCTGCAAGGTGTGTATATGTGACGCCATAGTCATATACCACGCAAAAAGATACATTAGAATAAGCGAAGACTAGCTGGTTAGTATTGCACATGCGATGAAGTATTTGCTTTCAGCCTGTCCAAATTGAGCGGTGGAAGAACAGCATAGTATAGAAAATATATTGGGGGTGTACCGCACAGCATGTAATTTGGTCCTGCTTGATCTTCAGGTCAACTCATACCGGGCTCCGCGCATCATCAAGACGCACCTGTCGTTCAATGGCATCGCCAACAACCAGGCGGCCAAGTACATCTACATCGCCCGAAACGTCAAGGACTGTTGAGTGTCTACCTACCATATCATGAAGGCGTACCCAGAGGACTATCAATTCCATAACGAGATATTCGAGGACGTCTTCGAGTGCTTCATCCGCGGCGAGATGGAGTACAATGACTACTTCGATCACCTGCTGCCCTGGTGGAGCTACAATAACAGCCCAACATACTGTTCCTTGCCTACGAGACTATGAAGGAGGAGCCCAAGGAGCACGTGCAGATCATCGCTAAGCTCTTGGGCGGTGTCCCCAACGATTTTATCAAAGATTAGAACAAACTGCAGTCCCTGTTGCGTTTGACCGACATCCTCTTCATAAAGCTCAAGGCGCGCGAATACACCTACGTCATGTCCAAGAGGAAGTTCTTCGTTAGTGAGGGCACGATTGGGCAGAGGAAGAACTTCACAGGTGAGCAGTCGCGCCGCAAGCACAACACGCTCTTCCAGAGAACAGTTGACACACCAAAGAATCTGCTCTGGAAAGGAATGGGCGTCTTTGATAGACGGCTTTCATTGTGTGTTCCTGCGACACCTGTGCCTTCGTAGGCATCTTTTTCTTCCCTTCCAGCGGGGCGTGCGAGGCATAAATTTTCTAAGGCCGTGTAGTTTGTGCTTTGAATCACAAGTGTGAGACATGATGTAGTTGAGTGTTTCAAAAGGTTTTTCAAACTCCACGATTATTCATATGTTCATACGTTGATTACTCAACGTGATCTCGCAGTTGGGGCAGCACCGATATATAACAGTGCCCTACCCATACCACGCTCCTCTTATCCGCCGTACATAGATGGTCGACTTTTCATGGTTGGCGCCTGGCTCTGCATGGTGCCTGAGATCGAAAACGCTGCGGTGACAGGCTTGGCGGGATGTGCTAAACTGCGCTAGTTTCTAAGAGATTGGAGGAGCCTCAATGCGTGTGGCGATCTTTCGCTCGGGACTAATTGATAGTCATGAATACCCGATGGCTGGCGTCCATGAAATGCCGCGCTGGCCACGACGTCATTGACAGCGGCTATATAGACACGGGCCTCCAAAGCCAGAGGAGAAAGCGAGCAATGCATCATGCAGCGGAACCCGATTCGGCTAGCATGTTCACGGCTGCATTGTCTACAGACCGCGAAGGTTTTCTTTCCATATTCAAAAAAGTTCTACAGTTTACTGATTGTAGGCGTCGCTACATAGCAACAGTTGCAATTCTCAAGCTTAGCAGACGTACGCATCGAAACACTACCGATCATTTTCATTTTTCGCCCGACCGACACTCATTCCTGACATCATCGTCCCGCCCGCGTCCGATGCATGAAAGATTCACCAGGGACAATGAGAACTAGCCCACGTACGTTATGTGCGATTGAGAATATCACGCGGAATGGGGGGAACTCGTTCGCGCAATCGTGGCTCATATATTCTCAAGAAGAAAGCTCGGCAAGAGAAGTCTCGATAAGGCTGGGCGTCTAAACTAAACGGGAAAAACGTTGTATTCGTTCCACAGACGGGCAATGTCGGTGCCCTTGGTTCGCTCCTGGAAGACGAGGTCCATGCGCTTGGACTGGCCGGACGTGAAGTAGTTCTTCCAGTAGCCAGCTGTCGTCACGCGTGCCAACGCCCGGTCGGGTGAAGCGGAAGATGGTACGGGAGCCGATGCCATCCTGACCTGCGATTTACGAAGAAATGCTTTTTTCGGGATTCTGTTTTGCACATCGTGTTCAACGAAACTTTCGGTGACCGACTGGCAACTGTAGTGGGGGGTGGGGATACGAGGTCGCACGCTCTGGCGTTGGACACTGCGCTGTAGACTGCACTGAACACATGTACACGACACTTTTATGCAGGGGAACACGTGGCACCGTGATCCGTGCGTCCATGTGATCGCGTTCCTCAGTGCATGATACCCCATAAAGCAGCTGCTTTCACTCCAGTGCTGTATCTCTTGCAAAGTGCGAGGGACATTTTCTTATACGAAGAATGATAGTGTTCCTTTCATCGGCAGATGACGGTGCGCGATACCTTATGACTACGCCGTAAGAGCCAGTAGCACATGCCAAGGCTCCCATCGCCGACCTCGCGCTTTCGTCGCTCTTTGCTTTCACAGGTTTCTAACTGTTACAAATGTCCCTTATTTTGCGCTTGTTGGCCAGTTTCGACAATTCAGCCAATTGGACCAGTCTTCCAAGGTTCGCACGCTCTATCGTTTCTTTATTAGCTACTTGGTTACTTGGTAGTGCTCAAGGCTAAGATGGCATATAGCAGGCAGTTCCTACTCATGAACGGCAGCTTAACGATATTATTGAGCAGAGCATTGTTCCAGTATATAACCTCAGCGTACGCAACTTGGAGAAAGGCTGCAGAGCTCACAGTGGTGACACGCACGTGAGTTGCACTACTTAATGGCCCTGGCCGTCCGAGTAGTCACACTTGTTTAACTTTACGCAGCCTTTTCCGTAAGGGCTTGCAGGCCCACCTGGCCCAATCTACGGCTTGCAGGCCCACCACGTACGCGCAGCACCGCTTTGCAAACTATGGGACTGCCGCGGCGTTGGCTCACCTCCATGATGCGGGTGTGCTCGGGTCCACTGGCGATGTGCTCGAGCACCTCCTGCATGAGCGCCACGTTGCGGCTGTTGTCGATAGCGTCGCGCCAGCCGACGAAGTTGAGCACGCGCTCGACGTGGGCGCGGGACTCCATGCGCAGATCCTCGAGGACGACGAACATCACGTGCGGCTCGTGACGGTGCGCCCACCACGAGAACACGTGCCGGAAGTAGTCGTTTCCGTGCACGGAGCCCTGCAGGAACAGGTCGAGGAAGTCGTTGAAGCGGCCTTCGCCGAAGTCGTAGTCCTGCGGGAACGTCACCGCGTCGTCGAAGGCGCACGCGCAGCAGTCTTTCGGGTTGCGCAGCATGTAGATGTACCTGCGGCACGGGAGAACGCCGTTCTTGAACCGCGGTGTACTCTCACGAGCTTGCTGGGCTAAAGTTTAAAAAGACCCTCGAAGCACAAAACACTATGTCAGTTCTTAGTGCTGTGCATTGTACCCATTGCAGGACTTGGTATATACCTCCCTTACCAAGTCCCGCACCTCGCTCGCTCGGGAACGTTGCAGCGCAGAGTGGTGCCTGTATGACAAGCGTTGTGAAGAATAGCACGATTCATTAAATTGTGCGATACATTTTCAACGGTAAAGACGGAACTCCACGAGCAATAGACAAGGGATCCCGTCTTTAGCACTGCAAATATGATACGCACTTCAAGTATAGCAGTTAAACTTTTCTGACTTGGCTATGAATGAAACACGGTGCATACAAGACTCATGCGATGTTCGGCGCCGTGAAGTTAAAGCGGGGTACAGTGCGGATGGCGTGGTTTGACAACAGCTAGCATCAGGAGGGAGAAACAAAATAGACGCGAAGAAGATGAAGTAGCCCGTAGTAGACTAAGCTGCATCCTACAATCCATTCTCGCAACATAATAACAGGAAACGAGAACTCGAAAGCGAGATCATTGAGCTGGGTGTATTAATTATGTGCTACAAAATTATAGTAACCCTCCCATTAACATAACAGAATGGAACGGAACAACTTTGTTGAATCAGTAAATGTGATGTGTCGACTGCGCAGCATACGCGAACTCGCACAGCGATAGCCGGACATTTATCACCATTATACAAAGCGCTTTCATGCACACGTTCAGCAACCCTTATTTATGCACGGTGTCCTGAGTCGGCGTGAAATCTACTCAAATTCATGACGGAATCACGGATGTCTACTGACGGAATGCTGTGGAACCTCAGTACATGTCCCTATAGTGCCCCTGGGCGAGAGCCGGTCACAGCTTAAGTCCATGGAACCATAATTACGTTGAGTTCTAAGCGCATATAATGAATTGCACCGGACGAAACGCCATGCTACTGCGAGACTACAACACACGGAAGAAATAGTTAAGATAGCTTTTAGCTATGGCAGAGGTGGCCCGCCAAGCGAAAAAAAAAATCCTTAAGTTTGACTGTCACCTTAAAGCTCCGATTCCACGAACAATTCAGCTGGGAAGCCTCGAATGCAAGGTGGTCGGCTCCTAAATACTGTATGAATAAAATTACATATGTCGTGCGTTCGCACAGTCAAAAGCTTCACTCTCAACACATCATCCCGACCTTGCTCATCTACTTGTCGATGCGCAATGTGAGCTAACACAAAACGGCCGGATACGAAACGAATGGAACAGGCGGGTACTTGGCTTGCCGGTTGATGTTGAGCTTGGTGTAGGGCAGGTGCGTGCACAGCAGTCTCGGCGGCTTCGTCGACTCGACCTCCTTGCCCTTCCACTCGATGAGGGACGCGTTCACGACGTGGCGGGCCGCCGTCGTGGCTGCCGCGGAAGCGGCCGTGTTCGCGGGCGGCAGCTGCAGGGAGAGTGGCAACCCTGCCGGCGCGCCCTGTGCTTGTCGAGCCCCGTGGGTGAGCAGGTGCAACACGATGGCCACGGTCTTGGTGCCGCTGTTGGGGTAGCCCGCTATCACCACGTCGCCATTGTCGGGCCGCATTTGCGTCGCGTACAGCACGTTGTCGCGCGAGAAGGAGCGCGGTACCAACACGCCGTCCACGTCCAGGTACTGGGGGCTCTGCACTTTGTCCAGGGAGTGGCCCATCGGCGCGGCGCTTTCGACCTGCGCGAAAGCGACAACGTAAGAACGCGCCGTAGGGACTCGGTTTAGAACGAAGCATGATCCTATAATGGTAAGTCGATCGAACAGCAGCGCAAGAAACACGGACGGAATAGGAAAGTGTCGACTCAGTGGCGACGCTAAAGAAGACAAGGGGCCCTATAACGTAAAACTATTCCAATATGTTTTTATTCCAATCCCCTGACGTCAAATTTGCGTAACCACCGACGCAAGCACCGGACGGTCACCCGCAGTGTTGTCTGAACAGACCAATCAAACGCTCTCCTTGTTCATAGGAGGTCACTTTTGTTTGCTTGAAAAACGAATAACATTGCCTACACTGAGCAGCTTGTCTTATCTAATTGGCTCACAAGAGGCGAGGAGCGCGCTCAACTGGAGAGGGATTCGATAGGGCCGAGCCACTGCGCTGAAATCGATAACCGGACGAAGAGGGTGGTGCCGGCGTCTGCGATTGGTCTGCGTTTCCTTACTTAGCTTGCGGTGGCTCGACGACAATCGCGGCGGCATGTAACGGACCATTATAAATGCCGTTAAATCGGATTTACAGCAAAGAAGATTTGACAGAGTGATGTATACGTGGCGAAAGGGCTCGATAACGTTATACGAGCACGCAGAAAGTTTTGTTATACGCAAATAAACTCATGCTCTTAGACAGGTGCGAGTAGCCAGTGCCTGAGCGGTCGGCTCCTTCTCCTTCATTCTTTATTCCTTTCGGAACGGGACACCGTGTGGCCATTCAGAAGAAAATTCAGTTTTGTTCGGCATATTAATGTATCTTTATTGCGTACACGTCACTTTGACGCGGTGAGTCTTTGCGGTTTTGTGACGTCGCGTGAGAGGCAGGTGAAGTGGGCGCAGTCCGAAAACTTTTGGCCAATAACCGAGGGCTAATGGCGAAGAGGCGTCGAATCAGAAATAACTATTTTTCTTTTGTTCGGCCAAATCATGCATAATCCGTGTGTACACTATGTATCAGATGGGGAGTTATCGCAGTTTTACTGACGTCGCGTGACAGACAGGTGAAATGAGGGGGGGGGAGGTGTCCAAAAAGTCTGACCAATCGCGGAGGGCTGATAGCAGAATTGGAATAGAAAAGTTTGGAATAGTTTTACGTTATAGCGCCCAAGGTCGACGTACATGATTGTTCAAATGATTGGACGAATAAATGTGTATTGCATGTGTCTATTCTGTCTCATTTTAATGTTTATGATTCACTTGAATCATATCTTAATTATATCGTTTTTCACGCGCAATTACGATGATGCCCTTCGGACCTCCTCGGGCGTCCTGCACGTTGGATTATTCAGAAGCTCGGCAGCCACGCATTTGTGTTGGGTGACGTGTCTGTTGGGATGTGTGAAGGCCTTCCCAAGCGATGCCCGACATCTTGCGGCTGCTGTCGGGCGCGATAAGGATTACGCATTTGGGCGAGACAGGCCACGCGCGATTCAGCCGTTTTCTGACTGGCGCGTGCTTAGCGCGCGTCGGCACTGTTATTGGCCCGTTGAACTCGCGCAGACTCGGAGCGATCGCGTTTGCTCTCTTCAACGTCGACAGCTGTCTTGACGCCGCGGCAAATTGCCGTAGGAATCCCTCGGTGGAAATTCAGCCTGGAGTTTTCAGCGTGCCAGGACAGTCGCCAGTCATGCGGGCGTCTGATAGGTCATACCGGCGACGCTATATTGGTCGAAGATTTGCCCCCTGTAAAGTTTGGAGCATTGAACGCGACCCGCCGCAACGCGGTCAACCGCTGCCGCAGCGGATGCGCATAAGAGCGCGTCGCGAGCCAGCGCTTTTTTGTTGTTGTTTGGCGAGCCTAACTTAACATGCTGTCCTATATAATGCACCCGAACCGTAGGCCAGTAAGCTGCCAGGCAGCCAGCGCGGTGCGCTCTGGTCTAGTGGCTTCGGCGTGAGATATATGAAATGTTCTATTCCCTCGTTGGCTGCGCCAAAGCACGCCGAAGCGACACCTCAACATCACGCACGCACGCAGGCACGCACGGACGCACGCACGCACGCACACACGCACGCGCGCGCACACACACACACACACACACACACGCACACGCACACACACACACAAAAACACACACACACCCACACACACACACACACACAACACACACACACACACACACACACACACACACACACACACACACACACACACACACACACGATGCATATATAGGATGCCCTGTTTTCGGGGAAGAAACAGTTGTAAGTGTAGCGCTCGTCTTTTCGCCTCTCACTGTTTTCTTTTTCTCGAGTTTTTGCGCTAAAAGCATCATGTTAAGTACACACCAACTAGCCCGAGAAGTTATGCTCTGATGAGTAGAACTGAAGCACGAAACGAAGGCGGGTACTAGCAGGACAAACCGTGATAAGCGCAATTGTCTGATTGCGCCTTAGCCAACCCCCTTCGTCCTTCCTTTCACTTCAGCGCTTCTGCTTTACCCATTATGGAATACCTGCTATCCCGCTCTAAAATGCGTGCTTTGGATCGTAAGCTGGACAAATTTCTCGCGCGATGAGACTATCGCTTGTTATTACCTCATGCGTTGGTATTTTTAAACCCTTCAAGTCCATCTAAACTAAAGGTTAAAGGTCTCATGTTTAAGGGTTTACGGCTAAGGGCCCCAAGCTGTTTTCGAGGATTCTAGCTACGTTTCCGTGCGTCCTCTCTAGTCAAGTTTCTCGCTATGATTCTTGGTTTCTCGGTATGAGTTTTTGGTTCATGTTCAGAACAAGGACAATTCGGGTTCATAACATGGGTTATGGTCGAAGTGGTCTCCTTTAGTGCATGAGATGGGAAGCATAGGGCTTTAAGCGGTGGAACTGCTGAAAGCCTCCACGCTTTCATCTTGGTGGTGCTTAAACGCTTCGTTGCTGTTCACTACTTGTGAATGCTTTCAGGAAATGTCGAGGTTGACAACGTTAAGTGACACTAACGTCGTGCATGCCGCACCAGACTGTACCCGTGTATATCGAGGACTAGTTGCAGCTTTCTTACGAAAAATAGAAACAAAAAGAAATAATTATTTCCAAACGTGGCATACAACCTGCAACTAATGAAAAAAGAAAACTATGCACAACTGCACAGGCAGTTGACAGAGTGGCCTCGGCTCCTGGCTCGACGCTTATGGAGCGAAGGCTTTCAGCTTTTTTTAGTTGCGACAAACACAAAATAACGTCTGTGAGCGGGTTACGTTGCTACGAATCACACGCAAAGAATTAGAGAGAGTACCTGGACTTGCTTACTTGAAGAAAAGCAATAAAGGGCTTGAAAGAATGCGACCAGTTGTCTGTGTTCAAATCGTCCTCTTCTTCTCGAGCGTGCACGTGCTGAGAGGCCCACGGCGCGAGCATCGAAATACTGGTACATTATTTTAGAGTTAGATGAAAACTGTCAATGAAAAATTCGTAGAGCAACATTGAGAATTTTGAATCGATAAAGCTTTCTGTTGCTCACTACTAGCTACATAAAAAGTGTTTCTTTTTCAAGTATGAAAGAATCCCGCAAATACACACACAAAAAGAAATTGCCGTGTGACTGGCCGTCCGAGGGACTTTGCATGTATTCATGTCGCTTTTCAAGGTCCCCAGGCCAGGTATCCGGCTACTTCTTTATTCAGTCCACCCGGTAGCATTGGTCGTGCTGGCTTTCTTGGTGTTTACATTTCCGGTCAGGAAACTGTGCGGGGCCCACCTTATACAAAAGAAAAGTACCCGCGGTGGTTGCTCAGTGGCTATGGTGTTAGGCTGCTGAGCACAAGGTCGCGGGATCGAATCCCGGCCACGGCGGCCGGATTTCGATGGGGGCGAAAACACCCGTGTACTTAGATTTAGGTACACGTTAAAGAACCCCAGGTGGTCAAAATTTCCGGAGTCCTTCACTACGGCGTGCCTCATAATCAGAAAGTGGTTTTGGCACGTAAAACGATACAATTAAAGAAAAAAAGAAAAGTACACCACCACAAATGGCACAGATGTAGGTGGCTCACCAGTATGTCGGTGCATGCCCTGACGCAAAGTAATCTCGAACCAGTGGCGAATCCGGTAGAAAATAGAAACGCATACACCGACGCATGGTACGCGCGCTGAGTACTACATTGAGCAGTATGAGAAGCAATGCGGGAGCGCGTGGGACATGTCTATGAAACCCGACTTCGAGTGATACGCAGATGGCGCTGCACTAATAAAGTGGAAGGGCTGGCGCTGTTCCGCTAACTGTTGGCACTCCCGCCGCACGTGTATTCCTACAAAACGGCAGCTGACATCATCTCAGCGGCCGTTGACGACGATAAGCCGCCTTGCGTATCAGAGTGGCTATAGCAAAATGCTGCTGCTCAGTGAAATATACAGCCCGTCATTATCTGACCCGTTCATTCCCTTTCATTTTATTTTATTTATTAATTGTTTGTGCAGCCGTCAGACGAGACCATTATGTTTCTTATACGCCAGACGGGCGTATATATTCACGTGCCGGCCCGCGGAAGTGGCGGACGCCGTGGCCGGTCTATGATTGGTAGAAAGCTTGGAAAAGTTGTTTGAGTTTTCGCGTAACAGAACTACGTTTTCTCATATATTCGAATTCAAAAGAAACAAAAACAAAATTCCGAAACTCAGCCATCGAAGCGCCGTGTGATACGTCGCGTCTGAGAATTCAGATTCCGCCGCCTTTAGAAATTTACGGAGTTAGCGGTGTAGGACCCAATGTCAGGGTAAAACCGCTTGTAGCAACCTCACCACCACGACTTGGCAGCTGAAGCAAGATGTTTCAGAACACAGGACATGCCCATGTATTTCCCACAAAGGGCATGTTCATGAACCATGCGGTGCAACAGATTGGCTCTGAGAATGTGCTTGCCTGAGCAGCATTTATATTTAATTTTGCCCTAAGGGGCTTTTCTTTACCTGCGAAGATGTGTTCCCCCAAACGTAGAATGTTTTAGTTTGCCCCATTACGATCTGTGCACGGACAGTCTTTTCTAAGTGTTCCTACGTGCTCTAGAAGGAGTATAATATGCACGATGCGTTTTGTGCCGGAAGTATAGATTGTGGGTATTATGTCAATATGGAGACCTCACATAAAAAAATTGTACCCACCTACCTCAGATTGCTTTTTTAACCCAACTTAAATATGCAATGAACGGCTTACTTTTCAGTGTGTGACGATTTCTTCGATTGATTATCGAGCAATTTATTAGTGGGTCAGTCGCGGGTAATTATACAATCAGGTTAATTGGTTCAATTGCTCAAGAAAATACGCTTACTCTAGCCATCCGAGATGCTTCTGCACAACTTACGATTTCCCGGTGTGACTTGTCCACCTAAAGAGAAAGGTATCCAGTGCGGTTATTGCTGATAAATAACATACCGTAAACTGAGAAAGTAAGGCTCTGTGGTTGTCATCACATAGAGAAAAAAGAAAATGGGGCGACTTTTCAAACGCTTAGTCGCCCTATAACACTTCTAACTTTCACTTCCTAAATTTCATTAATTTAGCCTGTACTGTTACTTACCCGGGTCGTTTTTTTATGCCATTTGTTAAAACCTAAACATTGTCGAGGATAAAATGGGGCGACACACAGAAAAAAGGCCAAGGGGAAACAACACGAACGCTCCTTGTATTGCACTATATTATTGTTGATAATACTACCACCAACTGGCCAACGCTTCTACACTACTGAAAACTAAACACTATGTGGTAAAGTCAATACAGATTCGTGGGAATGCCAAAGTTGCGCAAATGACACAGCACAAAAGCAAAGGGCCTTTTGTAAAGATCGGTGGTGCTTTCCAGACCACTTCAACCTCCTGCAGATATCTGCTGAAATTCGTTAGTGCAATTGGTCTAATGTGAACTCTTGCATACGCTTCCACATCATTTTCAATAATTCGAATTATTTTGGCGCTTTTCCACGCATATGGAATCCACGATAACTTCACCGAGTGGTTCATCACAGCTAATGGACCATCAGGTTATTCCTTAATTAACATTTTTATCATTACAGAAGTTACACCATCTGAGCAAGGAGCTGAATCTCGTAGTCGTTCCACTCCTTTAGCCAATTGTACTGCAGTAATCTCTGTAAAATCAGATGATGTACTTCACAATCTTTATCCAGATCGTCCTCTTCATCTCGAGCTTGCATGTGCTGAGAGACCCATGGCGCGAGCATCGAAATACTGGTCTTTTGTTCTTTCATACTGCCCTCCTGCTTATAATGAGTTAATCGCTAAAAGCTTTATCTTTTTTTAAACTGGCTAAAGTGGATGTACTGGTGTATTTTTGCTGGCATTTCTTTATTCAGTCCATCAGATAGCATTGGTCGGGTTGGCTGTCTTCTTTTTTTACAGCGAAGCTGTCTATGCCTACGGGAGGAGGAGGAATAAACTTTTATTGCAGAACCAGCACTTTATGATGGTCGGGCCTACGCCTCCCACGAAGGGACGTCGAGGGCTTGCCTCGCGGGCGTGCTGGGTCGCCCAGGTTTGGTCGCCGAGGGCGGAGCCCCGCAGAGCCTCATGCAACCTCGACGAGAGAGTCGTGGTGTTAGTCTGTGCGTACTGTGCTGGGCACTCCCATAGCATATGCGGAAGCGTAGCCGGGTGAATTCCACAGCACCGGCAGTTGGGGGTAGTGTAGACGTCCGGAAATATAAGGTGGAGGCGGGCGGGTGAAGGGTACGTGTTTGTTTGTAGTAGACGCAGGGTGGTAGCCTGCGCCCGGCTGAACTTTGGGTGAGGCGGGGGAAAGATTCGGCGACTCAGGTAAAAGGCCTTAACGAGATCGTTATAAGTTGTCAGACTGTCCCTGGTGTCCAACTCATCCCCAGTGACTACGGCACGGTTGACTAGGCCTCGCGCAATGGATTGGGTGACCTCGTTGAGATTGGGGAGGTGTGGGTGGACAGAGCCCGCATGGGCCGGGATCCATGTTAGGGAGATTATGCTGTCATTAGAGTGTGGTGCCTGGCAGAGGATGCGAAGAGCTTGGGGAGGAATACGCCCTTTGCTGAAGTTAGTAACGGCTGAGCGAGAGTCACACACTATGGTGTGACAGGTGGGATCTAAAGTGGCCAGGGCGATGGCCACTTCTTCAGCCGTCTCTGCAGTGGGGGTAGTGACGCTGCAGGCATGGTGTAGGGCTCCATCGCGTGTGGCGACGGCCACAAATCGTGCGCCATGGGAGTATTGGGCTGCATCAACAAATGTGACGCCAGGTACGTTGGCAAGGGCTTTTATGATAGCTCCGGCCCGAGCTTGGGGCCGGGCCCTGTTATATTCAGGGTGCATATTTCTAGGGGTAGGGTCTATGTAGATCCAGCTACGGATGTCGGTCGGGATCGGTTGTTTGGGGCCCTGTTGCTGATGGTAGGTGAAGCCAAGCGTGGACAGAATAAAGCGCCCCGTTTCAGTATGGGTGAGCCGTTCAAGCTGAGAGCGTTGTTGGGCTTCAATGAGTTCGGAAAGGTTGTTGTGAACTCCCAGTTGGTTGAAGAGTTCAGTGCTGGTGCAATGCGGGAGCCCAAGTGCTTGCTTGTAGACACCTAGTATGAAGGTGTCGAGCTTGTTCTGCTCAGCCCGGTACCAGTTGAGGTACGCAGCAACGTAGGTAATGTGGCATATGACAAAGGATTGGACGAGTCGGAGAAGGCTTTCTTCTTTGAGTCCTCCTCGTCGGTTAGATATACATTTAAGAAGTCGTAGGGTGTTTTGAGATTGGGCACAGATCTCGTTGAGAGCCAAGGCGTTGGAGCCGTTGGTAGAGATGGTGAGACCGAGAACCCGGATACTAGGGACGTGTGGGATAGGACTGCCATCTTGAAGGCGTAGGGTGATGGCGTCACAGGGTCGGTGATCAGATTGGTGTTTGGGAGGGCGACCCCGCTGAATGGGCTTGTATAGCAGAAGCTCCGATTTAGCCGGCGAACAGCGCAGTCCAGTCCCTTGGAGATAGGCTTCAACCGTGTCAATCGCCGTTTGGAGGGCTGATTCCACTTGACCATCACCGGCGGCTGGAAGGGCACCACTGCGCTAGCAATCGTTGATGTAGTCAGTCAGATGGGACACGGACTCGTCATCGAGATTGCGAAGGCTTTTGTTAGTGACCCCGTCTGGCCCTGGAGCAGAACGACCGTTAAGCTTGCGTAGAGCGGCATGTATTTCAGATACGCTGAAATCGGCGTCTAGTGTAGGGTTGGGGCTACCGATGTAATTGCTGTGTGGGCTGACTTGTCCCCTGGAGATATATCTGGTGCAGAGGTAGTCAAGCACCTGCTATGGACCTTGCTTAAAGGTCTCCGTATAAAGGAGCTTCTGCAGCCGATCCTGTTGGGTGGTGCGGGTGGTGGTATTATCAAGCAGATGTTTGAGGAGTTTCCACGAGGAAGGGCGATGAAGTTGTCCATCCACCGTGTTACACAGCTCAGTCCATTGTTGCCGGCTGAGGATTTGACAATGCTCCTCGATGGCTGTGTTCAGTTTGGAGATCTTACTTCTGAGGCGACGGTTTAGGCGCTGCCCCTTCCATCGAGCTAGGATGGAGGCTTTAGCCTCCAGAAGATGGGCGAGGCGGCTATCCATGCGTTCAACTGAGGCATCTGTAGTTACCACCCGAGTGGCCGTTTGAACATCAGTGCGTAGCGCTTGCATCCAGGTGTTAATGTCGGTAATGCCTTCTGCTGAGGTAAAACCTATGCGTATTTTTCGAAACACATCCCAGTCGGTAATGGTGAATTCTTTAGTGGGGGCAGGGGCGGCAGCGAGTTGGGGTAACGAGAGAGCAAGGATATAATGGTCGCTGCCCAGGTCTTGCTGGGTATTGGTCCAGTGTGCATTGTTGATATGTTTGATGAAGGTGAGGTCGGGGGTAGAGTCCCGGGTAGTGGAAGTACCGAGGCGTGTAGGAAAGGATGGATCCGTGATGAGCGTAAAGCCTAAGTCGTGGTAATCTTGCCAGAGGTTGCGAGCTGCAGCTTCCGTGCGAACGTAGCCTCAGCCTGTATGGGCGAGGTTGAAATCACCGCCGATGAGTAGGGTGTGCGCTCCAGCTACATGAAGAGCCTTCTTAAAGAGGGTGAGGAAGCGACACCTTGCTTTATCCTTGTGGCTATTGTAAATGTTCAGAAGGAAGATGCATTCTTTCCGTTTACGATTGGGAATTAATTCGAGGAATAGATGTTCGATGTGAGGACTATTGAGATCATGTTCAATAACGGGAATACGACGCCGTACTAGGGTGGAGACCCGGCGAAGATGGTGGGTGGTACGGAAGGTTTGATAACCGGGGAGCGTGGTCGGGGCGTTGTTGGTTTCTTGAAGTAGGATAGCATCCGGGCGGCGGGTTTTCTGTCGGTCACGCCGACAGAAAACCCAGTGGGTCGATTCCGGCGGCAGTGCAGGGCCAGGAGCTATGGTGCGTAGCCCAGTAACGCAGAGGCGCGAAGCGAACATAACATACAGTACAGCTTTCGTTTAAATAAATAAATAAAAAAAAGCCGTGATTGATGACGAGCCGTGTGCACTTCTGCGTTCGTCAACGTACGTTGCCGCCAATCCCTCACCGGTGCTCGTGGTCGGAGACATTAACGTACACATTTCAAAACCGAAACAAAGCAGTAGTTCTCCCACTTCGTCGAAGAGTTGGACCTTGGTTACTTCAACGATCGGATTAAACCAACACGGGTCATGCATCGATTTAACTTCGGCTAAAAACACTTCTCAATTAAGAGCGGAAAACATGTGTGTGTATGATGGCGACCACAGATCAGTTAAAGTCATAATTTGAAAGTAACAAATGAAATAAAGGTTTTGTAAACTGCACTGAACCGTCTGTTTGGGCGCACATCATGGGATCAGTGTTTGGCAAGTTGCGCTAGATTAGGTGCAGAATTTCTATAGCTTCGCTGGCGAACCACCTCCGCACGAGCGGATTGGCTGTAATTTTTTTCCACTTCCAGTCAGGGCACTGCGCGGTGGGATCTCCATACTATGGGGAACTTCACAATCAATCAATCAATCAATCAATCAATCAATCAATCAATCAATCAATCAATCAATCAATCAATCAATCAATCAATCAATCAATCAATCAATCAATCAATCAATCAATTTGATTAACTCGCCCAAGAAAAACCTGGTGAAATTGATGCTGGCACACCTGAGAAATGGTATGGCATATTTATTTATTTATTTATTATACCCTCAAGGTACGCTTGTACATTGCAGAGGGGAGGGGCAAGGTAAATACAGAGGCAGATCACACAATAGTAGATTATAGAAAAATACTTGTAAGTACAAAGAAGCAGAAACTTTCGAAGAAAGCGTCAAAGCTAAATACGTGCAAGTCAATAATTAATAAAAATAACAAGGAAAAATAAGGAAGGAAGGCAACAACATGGCAAAAACATCGCAAAACATGGTACACAAAATAATAACAAAGGTAAATAGAAACTTGGAAAGCGTGGCAAAAATACATGGCGTAACAAAAAAAGAAAGGAAAGAAAGAAAAGAGAACATATAGAGTTGCAGCGCGGAATGTCTACATTTTGGCGGTGGTCAATGCGGGATGAAATGTATGGTGGCGGTTGAACAAAGATCGAACGTAAATATGCGTTGTGGTAGTAGATTTTATGGAAAAGACATAGGCGAGACAGTTTTCTGCGGGTTGATAACAGCGGGAGGTGTAGGAGAGCTTTCATGTTAGTGGAACTCGCAGTTCTTTGGTAGTTGGTGAGAATGAAATGGGCTGAGTGATTCTGTATTGCCTCTAGAGATTGTATGAGAGTGTCATGACCAAGGTCCCATAGTGATGATGCTTACTCAAGCTGTGGACGAACGTAAATTGTGTACAGTAAGAGTTTTAGCGATGATGGTGCTAGAGAAAATTTCCGACAGAAGTATTCCAGTGTACGAGTGGCCTTAGAGGTTATGTGATCAATATGAGTTTTCCAGGCTAGATTGCTAGCAATGTTAACCCCCAAGTATCGGTATGATGTTACACATTCTAGTGGGATGTTATTTAGCGTATAGGTGTGGCAGATCACGTTAGTACGAGAGATCCTCGTAGTCTTACACTCTTTACTGTTTAATTCCATGCGCCATGTACGACACCACTCATTTATGTTATTGAGATCCTCTTGAATTGTGAGAATATCTGAGGAATTAGTTATTTTACGATACAAGACGCAGTCATCCGCGAACAGACAAATGTTCGAGGAAACGTGAGTGAGCAAATCATTAATATAAATTAGGAATAATAAAGGACCGAGCACAGACCCTTGCGGATCAACGGAGTTAGCTGGAACTAAAGGTGAGTTTGCGTCATTAGTGGTTACAAATTCAACACGTGATGCTAGAAACGCGCGAATCCAATCAATTAAGGAAGGGTCTATGTTTAGAACGTTGGATTTATGAAGAAGTAATGCATGGCTCACTTTGTCAAACGCTTTAGAAAAGTCAAGAAATATACAGTCTGTTAAAGAACCAGAATCTAAATTGTCATGTAAGCCATTAGTGAAGAGGATAAGCTGAGTGTCACAGGAGAAGTTTTTACGGAATGCATGCTGCATAACTGTGAAGAAGTTGCTATCTTCCAGAAAATTAACTAGATGCGTGTATATTATACGTTCCATAACTTTACATGGTACAGATGTAAGTGAAATAGATCTATAGTTCTGTGGATCATGCTTTGGTCCAGTTTTGTGAATGGGGATTGCTTTGCCAATTTTTCAATCATACGGTAAGGTGCCAGAGATGTGAGATTGCGATTAAATACGTTCTAGTATGATTGAACAGTATTCAACTGTGTTTTGTAAGAATTTAGTATTCATTTCGTCTACTCGACATGATGCCTTAGGTTTTAATTTCTGTATTATGGTTTTGATACCGGTTGAGTCGAAAACGATGGGATCCATGAAGTGGTAGTTAGTTGAATTTATCTCAGGTCTCGGGTCAGGGATCCGAGGTGATGAGAATGACTGAGTGAAGGCATTGTTAAGCACAGTAGAACACAACAGGTCAGGTACTGGGTCCCCAGAACTTGTCAGCAATGATATATAAGTTTGATGGCTATTTCCTCGTATGGTTTTCCAGAAGCACTTTGGAAATTTGGCTGACCTTAGGGCCCTAAGATATGAAATTGCTGCGTTTTTATACGCTAGCCAATGTGTCTGTTTTGAGGAATGTTTCGCTGTGCGGAATAAACGTTTTTTCTTGTTCGATAACGGATTCAGATACGTGCTGTACCGTGGTGCTTTATTGTTAGCATACACGGATTGAAGGGGCACGTGTTTGGTGATTAGCTCACTGATTTTATTTTTGAAAATAGACCAGTTAGTTTCTACGGAGCGTTGCAGATGAAGTGGTAAGAAAGTGTCGGGAAATATGCACAGCTCTCTGTTGATGGCTTGACAGTTAGCTTTTTTATAATCTCGGAACTTTTCCCGCTGTCGCTATGTCTTTTGTTCTATTGTTGTAAGTGTAAAATGCAAGATATCATGATCGCTCAGTCTGGGCATGTGCGTCACCGCAGAAAAGTTATCGGGTGATGACGCTAGAATCACGTCCATGTGTGCTGATGTGTTTTGTGCAACACGTGTTGGAAGTCTGACGATCTGCGATAAGCCGAAGTCCGAGCAAATGGAAAGGAACCGATTGGCCTCGGCCGACGAAGGATGAGAAAAGGCATCGACGTGTGACCGAACAACGAAGCGAAAATTAAAATCGCCCAAGAGTATAATTTCAGTTCCAGAGAAACGCATGGTAATCTTATTTAAACAATCATATAAGTCATCGCAAAAGGACGAGTCGCTTGATGGGGATCGGTAGCACACACCATAGTATTATTTCTTTAAAACTAACAGTTACACGACACCAAATTAGCTCTAAATGCGTATCAATGGTCACACAAAAACAATTAATACATTCTTTAATGGCGAGCAGAATACCACAATTCTACCTTTTCGGTCACTTCGTTCTCACTCTCAAACAGTTCGGGACTTGTTATTTTGCTATTTAACCATGTTTCTGTGAGCACAATGATGTCAGCATTACAGTCGGGAATAACAGCACATAATTCGTCTTTCTCGGGAAAAAAAACCACGAATGTTAGTAAAAAGAACTGAACACCCGCAATCCTTTAAGGCACCTCCCCTCGGATGGCCCTAACTTGGCGGTAACGTACGGCCACAACGAAGAGTTGTGCCTCGTGTATGCGTTCTGCGCATTTCTTAAATACTGTCATTGGCTTCGTCATATGCGTAGCATTTCCAATGCAACATTAGTTTTATATGCCGTAGTTTGAAAAAACGTGTTTTTCGATTTGTCATATTCTATTAATTTCTTTCCTTAAGTTACGAGTTGCTTGGCATAAATCTTCACTCATTGTTGTGTCCGTGTTTTTTTTAACAAACCTCGTTTTAAGAGAAGAGCTCCCTGGTTTTATAGGTTCCAAATATAGTTATTAGTGGTCGAGTTTCAACCGCCGAATCAAAGCGATCCATTCTGTGCGCCCGGCATATACCGGAACTTGTGATGTCAACCTTCAAAGTATTATTCAGCAGGTTTAGAATCTTGTTTTCTGATTCTGCTGAAGTTTCGTCTGCGGTGTCCGGTATTCGATAAAAGATTAGATTGTTTTTTCGGGATCGATCTTCTGCATCGTCAAGACGTAAGTGAAACGCACTCGTGTGTTTTTTTAGGCGCTCTGCCGTGGCATGCAACTCTTACGTACAGATATATATATATATATATATATATATATATATATATATATATATATATATATATATATATATATATATATATGTATATACACACATACATATCTCACAAATAAAAACAAATATAAACAAACATAACAACAAATAAATAGTGAACGTTTTGTAGAATGTGGTTTACAATATATAATACCCGTGTCACACGGGCGTTTGGAAGGCCTTCCAACCGATAGTCAATTGACTCAAAGGTCAAGTTCGAGCTGCTACACGGGCGATTTCGACGGCCGCCGAGTCAATAGTCTATCGAGTCAACGGAGCACCTTACAACTCTATCGAAATCTCGATGGCCTTTGAGCAACGGAAACGGAAACAGCGCGAACATGCCCTCTCGTTCACAGTGCGCTCCAACTCACGGTTAGAAAGAACAAATCAAACCAAAATGCTCTAAAAATACTATATATGAGTGTTATCAATTATTCAATAAAGTATTTTTGCCACTTGATATGCGCGAACTACACACACTCTCGACAACAGCGACGTGCAGCGACGCAAACGTTGCCACAGTTTCGCTACTCAACAACTTAAAAACTACACATACATGTAAGACAATGTATAAACAATTGTTTTAATGTATAAAAAACATAAAATAAATTATAGTGCTTTTTAAGTGGTTTTAATGTTGTTTAACTTTTTGTGACATGAAAACGAAAATAAAGATACGCAGCGCCACGCAATTTGGCGAGAAACGCCGGAACCACTCAACGGCCTTTCAAAAGTGCCGTGTAGCAGCGCGACAACTCCTTTGAGTCGATAGAGTTCTGGCGTTTCGACGGCCGTCGACTGGAAGGCCTTCCAAATGTGCCCGTGTGACACGGGTATAACATACATAATATAGCACAGCACAGCATAACACTACAAAACATAGCATAACATAACAAAATAAAACACGTAACATAGAAAAATAATTTACTGAGGTTTATGGAAGTCTCGACAGCCAGCACACGGTACCCTTCACATGGTACAAGGCGGACGCATACGCACCAGTAAACAAGAGCAAAGAGTACACATACCATGCACCAATGGACCACCACATAAGACTTAAAGAGACAACTGTCATTTCTGGAAACAACTATTCCCTAGACATGCCACTTTCTTGCCACACGTATTGGCAAGTGTATGTAAAACCATTTGCATTGTCCGCTAGTAGCACGACGTTGTCCGCATAAATCAGCGCAGAGACTCTCTGTCGCACCCTTTGACTATTACAGATGCACGATAAATCAAAACATAGATCCCTGTTTTCCGGTCGTCTTTTTATTCCCTCAAGATAAAGCGTCAATAACGATGCGGACAGAAGAAATCCTTACTTCAGTCATCGATGAATTTCAACTAGCTGCCTTTTGCATTTCTGGCATTCTCTTACGATTTGCACTCGGTTGTTCCTGCATATGTCCCTCCGCAACTCGACGAAATTAGTTATGCCCTCATTCTCGAGAATATTCCGCAACAATTTTTTGCATACGTTGTCGCAATCTCCATTATTATTAACAAATATTGTCCATAAAGCTCTATTATGAGCTACTGAAATCTTTCTGCACTGAATTAGTAGAACCATATTCTCTAAGCGTCTGCCTGGTCTGAACCCATTGGATATAAATATTTCTGCACTGAGTTAGTATATTGTCTAAGCATCTGCCTGGTCTGAACCCATTCCATAGTTTCTCCAATATATCATTTTTCTCGCCCCACTTAGACAGCTCGAATTGTATGGCTTGCATAGCCATTCTGTATAGCACCAAAGGTACTGCAACTGGCCTGAACGGGCTCGCCTTATCCATATGTCTTTTGCCCTTATAAATAAAGTTCATCCTGCTTTCACGCCACCCAATGTGAATTTTCTTTGTCTTGATAATTATCACTATAGAATTGGTCAACTGTACCTAGCTCTTCGAACTCAGCTGTTTGATTGGACCCGGTACAATGAACTCTACCTGGTAGCTTCGGGAGGCGCGTGGTTCGAATCCTAACACCGGTTTAGGTAAATTGCCATGTACCTCAAGTTTAGAATTATAGCTACACTTCGTGATATATATATATATATATATATATATATATATATATATATATATATATATATATATATATGAAAGGAAGCCAACAGACAATGGCACGAAGGACAGCAGCAGGGAAATTATGGGCAGTTGTTATTTTAATTAAAGAAATCGTACATCAATGAATACGAAAGTGGTGCAAAAAACAACTGGCCGCAGGTGGGATACGAACCCACGTCTTCGCACTACGCGTGTGATCCATCCATTTTTCTGAGGTATTTCTGTTGATCTACTATAACTAACCCTGGGAAGGCCTGGCCAGCGCCTCCACTCACGTTCTTGGTGGTGGATGTGCAGCATACGTGGACATGGACTTTTTGGGTGGAGGCAACTGATCAGGAAATCCACACACGTTGCCTGAAGGCATGAGAGCTTAATAAAATTCTGGCCTGCTAGGTTACCCTCCTTTTCGTTCACCCCGCCCCCCCCCCACACACACGTGTATATATATATATATATATGTATATATATATTTATACTTCACATTGGGCACACTTGGATCGTGTACTTTCCGGCAACAAGAAGTGACCACACAAGCGGACCTCGCAGTTTACACTGTCCCAGTCAAAGTGGAGCCGTCGGTGAACCTCACTAACCTACATTGCTCTGAACAAGTTCACCACGCCAATCGCAGAGCTGCAAAAAAAAAAAAAACAACCCATAAGATTCAGACCAAGCTTCTCGCTACGACCAGTTGCCCAAAATATCGCACCATTGCCAACTGGCACCACGTGCAGCGAAAGCTGCGTTCAGTGCTGTTTGCAACAGTAGTCAGATTGGTGTCGTGCAACGGCCACAAGGAAGAAAAAAAAACATAAAGAGAGAAACAGATCCTCGCAGAAGTGAATCGGCGCTTTACAGATTATGAGGCTATTCTGGCTGCCTCGGCCTCAGCCAGCAGGCATACCCAAACCATTATAAACAAGCAAACCTCTCCGAGATGCGGCACCCATATCGGAGTCGTCCGCGCCGTCCTTCTGCAGAGGCAACGCAACTCCAAGCACCGAGCAGGCCGGGCCAACCGGTCGTTTTTGTTTTTACTTTCAGCCAGCTTCTATTGGTTTCTCGGCGACTTTATCGGGCACGTTCTCTGGAGGTTTCACGCGCACACTCACTCACCACGCGCCTATTCTCTAGTTCGGCGAAAAGAAAAGAAGGTCGTCAGAAAGAGGAAAAACGATGGTACGCAGGATTGTTACGCTCGCCATGCAGGAGCTGTATGGAAGAGCGCTCTGCAAAAGGGTCGGCGACCTGATAAGCGGTAGGTTTCAAGGTCCCGGAGCAAAGTGCGATCTCGCGATATCCGAGAACAATGCGGAACAGCGCACACCCACTTAATGAGAGTCTGCGAGCGATCGTCGACTGGGAAATCTTTCACCGAAGTAGCGGCTTCTGGAGCACCGAGTCTTGGCAGACTGTTCCCGTGTCCCGTTCGGTACGTTAGCGCTACCAAATGTGTTCGTCAGTGTTGGCGTCTCGATCGGTAATGTGCCTTCAGCATCTTGCCATTGGTTAACATTCTACAGGAAGTCACCACAGAATTTCCTAAGTCTAATCGAGCACGCGGTAGATGTCTAATTTGCGCTTTTTTTTTTCTCTGTTGTCTTGTTTTGACTTTAATAGGAGTGTAAGTGCGGTATATATTGGCAGAATTTGTGGTTTTAAGCGAAAATCTGCATGAAAGGAGACGCGACAATGTTGCTACACGCTGTGGTGCTCCATAAATGGTTACATATTACGATTCATTGGATACCAAGTGAGGCTTCATTGAATGCTTAGATAATGCGACTTCAGAACCGAGGTGCTGGCTGCATTAGTCTTGCCACTACATTGGCTTTGACACTGCAGCGAATAACAGTTATTGGCACAGATTTTGACGTCGTAAAATATCAGAAAATGACAAGCCGATCATACGAAAATTATATTTCTAAGGACAACCATATTGTAAAACTAACAAAAACCTTCATATGACCACTTATACTGTGCACACCACTTCTACTGTGCCGCTCAATAAGGAGGCTGTTTGCGCTGCTGTATCGAAGGAGCTTCTGCTTGCTGCACATTTGAGAAACGAGGCAAACAGTGCACCTCAGAAGTTGAAAAAATTCGGCGGTTGCTTACGTGCGGCAGTGCGAAAGCATTATGGTCGCTTTGGTGAAACGTTTTTTTATGCGCGTTCCTTGTCCGCGCAAGCTCTCGCCTGCGTTTTGACTGCGCCTCGGCAAAGCAAAAACGAAATCGCGCCAAGAGTCTCGACGCACTGGCTTGCACGCGAGGAGTTAATAACTCGAAGCGCCGGCCAGCGGCATTCAATTGGACATTAATGCTTTTTATTTTGTACCCTCATTTTACACACTCATGACGTGGGACCACCAGCTTGACAAACAGTGATTATAAAATCTTTATGGAAATTGTTAGCTAAAAGGCTACAAGCTGTAATCTTGGAAATTGCATGGCCGCATCAGATATGCGGAATTAAAGGGCGCTCCATTAATACCAACACTCATGTAGCACGTTCTGTCCTGGAAAGTTGTGATATTACCGCTTCTGGAGTGGCTATGCTACATGTAGATTTCGAGAAGGCCTTCGATAGGATTCCCCATGATGCTGTTTTGTATGTATTAGACCATGCGAATGTAGGCCACATTGTTAGAGAGAGCGTCACAATGGCGTACCCATCGCGCACGATGCAGTTAATAGTGAATAAAGTTGTTGGTGAGCGCATTACTGTTTTGTTTGTATGTTGAATCGTTTTGTTTACGTGTTATTGCAAGCGAGCATATACGAGGTTTTAAACTGCAACAGGTAGAAGTGCGGTAGCTGGTCCATGGCGACGACATTGCCAATTTCTGTACGGATCATGAGAGGGTTCTGCATGTTATTAAAACTGAAAAGCTTTTGCCTTTCAAGCGGAAGCTCCGTGAACTGGAGAAGTCTCGGGGGTTTTGGTACGGCTACTGGCCGTCTACGCGAGACATTTTCGTGAATTTAAGTTTCGTGACCACTCCTGTTAAGTATTTGGGAGTGCTCTTAGAAAATTATCGGTATAGTGAGCCTTACCGGCACAACGAAATTGGCAAATTACGCGAGAAAACCAGCAACTGTAATGGCTGTAATCTGTCAGCCTTTGCAAGAGCGACAGTATGCAACTTATTCTTTATAAGTAAGTTGTGGTACGTGATGCATGTGATAAACTGTTCAAGAATGAATGTCCACAAGCGCCACCGAATATTTGCACTGTTTGTTTGGGGCTTCTCGTGGGAGTGAATGAGCAGCACCGATTTGTTTAGGAGAGTCCGCGATGGCGGGTTGCCGTCAGGCCATTTTTATCCGCGCCAAATAATTAATCAGTTTGTATTCCTGAGAGACGTACAACATTCGTTCCTTCGAACAGTGTGCCGGGCGCGGTAGGGTAGCGCCGTACCAAATCTTATAGTCTCAACGGATCATGTTCACGCCTGCATTCGGGTTATTTACAAGAGGTTGTTGTTATGTCTACCTGTTCTTTGCGTCTGCGTTTTTCTCTAAGCTATTTAAGCCATGTGAGTCGAAAAAGTTATATAGATATCTGTGTGATGTGAGGTTACATGTGCCGCTGTACAGATCTTTGCACAGTGCCCTAAAAGTAAAGGATGTGCTCAAGCATGTCAGGAAGATGACGGTACCACCATGTGCTAAAACCATTTTCCTTCGTTTACACACCGGAACACTGACCGTCAGGACATGGATGGCGGAAAGCGGACTTTTTGTGCCTGGGGGCCAAATGTATGTAAGCGGGACGAAACAAGTGACCATGCGTTTTTGTAAATTTGGGACGCCGTATACCTGTGGAATATTCTACAGAGGACCCTTAAGAAAGATTTCGCGTTGCACCCTGAAAGAAGGCGGTTTTTGGCTATCGATAAGGAAGATTACCTTATGATGTAATCATGCTCATTGTACTGCACAATGTGTAGAGATATCGCATGGCTGTCAAAAATACATACGTTGGAGCCAGATGGCATGTGGTGGATAGCACAATTCTAACCCCAGGTCTAGATTACTCGACAAATCGACCATTGTTTCTTCAAGAAATGAAAAAAACTTAATTGAATAATCAGCTTTATTACACTCATAGTACACTCATGAACTTTAGTACATTATACTTTACGGCATATATTTCTATCTACGAATTGTAGCCGGTTAGTTTGCATGACATATCGACTTGGAACGAATTCTGAGGATGCATGGGACCAGTTTAGAGATATGCGCAGTGAAACTGGCCTTAAAAAAAGCACTGTTGTTTCACTTACGCTTTTAAGGATACACTGTTTTAGGCAATTATGCACGGAAGTAACTGGAACACCACTGCATTTCGTCGGACACTGTGAAAATTAAAATATCGTAACTTGTGTTGTTCTGAGAATTCATTCCAAGTGAATACGCCTTGTCAAATGACTGGCTGCTATTTGTAGATTACAAAACATATATGCCGTAAAGTGATTAACCGAAAGGTTAATTAGCCTTATTACATTCGTTATCAATTAAGCATTCAGATTTCTCGTAGTAGTAATGACCACCTCAATTAGCAATTTAGTTCAAGGGTTACAATTGTGCTATCTGCCGCAGGCAAGTTTTTTTACATAGCATATATATATATATATATATATATATATATATATATATATATATATATATATATATATATATATATATATATATATATATATATATATATATATATATGACATAACTTTAACACGTAAGCGTTGCTGTTTCTTATTCTTGCCCTTCCACCCTCTTCCCCTTGTTATTTTATTTTTGCTTTGCCGATCACCCTATAGCTGTGTTTCCCAGCACCGGCGAG
Organism: Dermacentor albipictus; assembly: GCF_038994185.2. Taxonomy (NCBI): domain Eukaryota; kingdom Metazoa; phylum Arthropoda; class Arachnida; order Ixodida; family Ixodidae; genus Dermacentor; species Dermacentor albipictus. The sequence continues at coordinate 388,904,335 of NC_091821.1, forward strand.
GGGCTCACCCCACGCCTTTCTTGAATTCTCGCTTTCGGAAACCTGCTTGTAACATTCGCAGAAGAATGGAGCATAGCACATCTAATGGTAAAGCGAGGCGACGACATTGAAAGCGAACGCTACCACTTCGTTGGCCGCTTGCAAGTCAGCGCCGTTGTGTCGGAGTCATTCAAGAACCACTCGGGAGAAACGCCTGCTCCTCCATCATCCCTCGCCCACAGACGAGCGGCCCCTTGCTGCATCGCTACGTGCTCCACCGGAGGCGAACGCTAACCTCCCGACGCGCCGTAAAAGCCCGGGCGTCGTCCTACTTGCAGACCGTTGATTCCCACGCGCAACGCCCGCTTTGAGAGCCGCGCGCATATAGAGGCGAAAGGAGCGACGTCGACCGGCGCGGGTCCCTTCCGACGAATTCTGTGCGTCCCTTGCGACGAACACACACACACACACACACACACACACACACACACACACACACACACACACACACACACACACACACACACACACACACACACACACACACACACACGCACACGCACGCACACACACACACACACGCAGGCACGCACACACACACACACACGCGCACGCACGCACGCACACACACACACAGAGAGAAAGAATCAGAGCAACGGAAAAGGCTCTGACCGAGAGAAAGGGTATAATGACTCGCACTTTGCAAAGATATCCGTTTTCCAGTTCGCGCGCTCCAGCGGGCGAGAGTGACACGGTGAGGCAGGCGGATTCTGCAGCGAGGATCACCGCGGATGCGCTCCCGGCGAGGAGCCGCGAGCACTCGCCAACGGATGAGACAGGGTGGCGCGAGTGGAAGCGAAGTGGGTAATAGAAAAAAAAAAGAAAGGCTAGCAAGCTACGACAGAAAGGAGCGGATGGTAACGCATGCACCGCGGATGAAAACAATGCGCCGCGGAGCGCGCGCATCATCCGTCGGCATGTCAAAAGGGCTGCAGAAGCGCGCGCGCCGCTATAAGAGAAGGGGGGAGGCGACTGTCCCCATTCCTGGACGAGCACGGTGCATCTCCTTGCCTCCCGCATCGATTCCACGCGCACGCAGCACAACCGAGCACAACTCAGCCGCGCACTCTCCCCTTCCTCGGCCCTCGCGAGGAGTCGTCGGCCCGCGCCGCTGGCTGCGTGCCGTATATCCGTTTGCCGGCGCCGGTAACGGGTCATTGCGCGAAATCTAATCGACCTATAAAAAGTGCCGCAGGTAGGGAAAGAAAAAGACAGCGCCCCGCCGCCGGCGCCCCACTCGTTTCGGCCTCTACTCGCCCTACCGGGCGGCCTCTACGCGTGCCGCAACCAGCGCAAACGACACCGCGACGCTGAAACCGCGACGCCGTTCCTTGTTCCAGAGGCCCCGATGATGATGCTGTTGCTACTGCTAACGACCGCCGTGGGACTGTCCGCGGCTTCGGTTGCGGCTAGCTCGTCGGGAGCGCTGACCAATGGTAAGCACCCGCCTCCCTCTTCACCTGGGGATAGGCGCAAATGGCTGTCCTCTAACGTCGAGAACTTGGGATTCGTTAGGTGCATGGTATAAACTGACGAACGACGATGGACAACAATACACGTGTCCATTTTCTGGTACTTTTTTGTTTTTGTTCTCGCTTTCGATCTTTTTCGTCTCGATAAGTAGTGTTAATCGACGACTTACTTCGCACTGACGCAAGTATTCGCACTGACGCAACTCGATTTAATTGTCACTGCTTAAGCGATAGAACGAAGATTTTTAGGCTGCGAAATGCCGCACCGCCACGAGTTCAGCGGAGAGCATTTCTTCCGTTTCACGCGACTATGAAACATCCTCTGCGAAAGGCCCGGCTGTGACACTGCAGGTCTTTCTAAACGTGAAATTAAGCACTCGCAAATTATTCAGAAAGTTTAGGGCTTGCCATAAACGCGAGAAGCGTTGTCCGTGAAAAAAAAATAAAAGGAAGTCCATGTGAAGCACACGGCCAAAGACATGCCATCATTGAAATAAATTTGGGCCCGTATTCACAAAAGCCTCTTACGCTATAGATAGGGCGTATCTGCCAATCCCAACGCTGGACATTTAGCTAAAGCGGCCTGCCTGTGGCGAAGCGCACTTCCGACCGAAAAGCCTTGTGAGTTCGGGCTGTGATGTGGTGTTTCTGAGGTGTGTTGTGTCGCAGGAACCTCTGGCAACCGGGTGGACGACGATGGCAGCATCGAAAAGCCGCGGCGCGGTGTCGTCGTGTGCTACTACCAGACGTGGGCTTACAATCGGCCCTGGCCCATGACTTACAGCATCGAGGACATACCCACGGATCTGTGCACGCATCTCGTGTACTCTTTCGTTGGACTCGACAACTCCACCTGGAAGGTCACTCACATCGACGAGGAGTTCGACCTCGGAAAGGGTCAGTGGTCTACGGAGGCGTTGAAAACGGATGCCTTTCGCTATTATTGTCGAGAGGTCAAGGTGGTTCGCTGATCAGGCTTTGTCCTTAATACATAGCTTTGCCTCGGAATGCTCTATTTACGTATATACGAGGGGGAAAAATAAATTGTCTTGTTCAGAGCCCACTTTACTGAATTCAAGGAGAGTGATTGTGTTAACGAGGTTGTGAACGAGGTTAACTCTATACCACTTGTCTTGAGAGAGAGAGAGAGAGAGAGAGAGAGAGAGAGAGATAAAGAGAGAGAAAAGGAAAGGCAGGGAGGTTCCTTACTGAGTCCAGTTTGCTACCCTACACGTGGGGAGGGGAATGGAGAGAGAGAGAGAGAGAGAGAACTGAGTTGTAGGATGTCTATAGTCGGGCACTCAAGTCTGTTGCGCTCAGGCAGTGAAAAAGCGCTCGAACTGCTTTCTGGGCTCATGAACTGTGAGGCCATGCTCCTAAGATCTTCGCTTCCGTAAATGGCCTGTCATCCAGCCTATTTAAGGCACACTGGAGAGTCTCACGTTGATTATCGAAGCGAGAACAGTGGCACAGAAGGTGACTGATGGTCTCTTCACACTTGCATTTAGCGCACATTGGTGAACCCGCCATTCCAATACGATAGCTACACATTTTGTTAGTTAGGAGGCCGGCATTTAAGAATAATAATTATATTCCGAGATTTTATTTGCTAAAACCACTGTCAATTTGAGGCACGCCGTAGTGGGGGAATCTGGATTAACTTTGATTTCCTATTTTTGTTTTTAAGAAACGTATATGGATCCATTTCTAAACGCCTCGTTTGTGAAAAAAAAGAGCCTTCAGCCGCGCTGGCGCCGATTGCCATCGAAGTGAGCTTCTATTCTTTTACAGCTAAGCTGTTAGCCTCTAGTTGGTCAATATTTTTCGTGGCGTGCTCACCCAAAACACGGCAGCTGGAAAAGGGGTTTGTGTTTGAGTTTCCGCGTATCAGAATTACGTTTTCTTGTATATGCGAATTGCAATCTGATTCTATCATGTCTGTAGGTTGTGTGTAAGTCGTACCTTAGGAATTTTCTTTGACACTTTACTCCAAGAAATTAAATTATTTCAATAACGCACTTGCGCTAGGTGGATGGACAGAAGGATAAGGATGCATGCTGTGATAACGGTAACTCCACGTAGCGGCTGCGGCCACTCAGACACGCCTCAAACAGCAGATGGAAAGGGCTTTGTCTTTCAGTTCCCGCGTAACGGATTTATGTTTTCTCGTATATTTAAATAACAATTCGAGGCTACCATATCTGCAGCTTCTATGTAAGTCGTACTTTACACATTTCCTGACGCAATTAACTTTTAAACAATTATTCAGTTCAATAAGGCACTTGCGCTTGGCCGACGGCCTAGAAGGATGACGGTTTATGCTGCACTTCCGCGCACGTGTGTGCGCGCTTGAAGTACGTCATTTGTGGTGGTGATACTCGTGCAACGTCGTCTAACGTCAGTTGAGGTGGTGGTACTTGTACATCAAACAATATTTTTCTGTCACAAGATGTTGGTAGGCGTTCTGTCATCATTGTTTCTTATTGAAGTACATTTTTCACCCATATTGTGTGTTTCAGCAATATTTTTCGAGGATATCACATGCATAAAATGAGCCATTTTGACACTTGTGCCCAAATCTTGGCTATGGAATGATGGAAGAACACTTGAGTCAGTGTGTTTTAGGCAACGCGCTGAAACTTGCGCTATGGTCTCCAGGCAGCCTAAATGCTTTAAAGCAGGCCTCCGCAGGCGCAAAGGAGACGACATAGGTGTGCCTGTGTCATTTCGTTCACGTGTCTGTTTTAATGAATTTAGTAGTTGGGGGGCAGTGGAGTACTAGTACGAATGGAGATAGTAGGACAACAAATGAACAAACCTGAATGTCTGAATTTCGTCTTCCTCGAAAGTGAGGTCAACTTGGCCGAGTAAGACGCCTGTGGTTCCGTGCTCGTTGCAACTCCGTTGCAGCCCATTTCACCGCTAAGTCACCCTGAGTACTGGAACTTGCTAGGATTAGCTCTCTCCTTGGCCAAGATGATTTAAAAAATGAGAAATTCTTATTGTGTGAAGTGACGTACGGCAACGCGGCTGACAGTGTGTGTTGAAACTGTGTAGTGCCAGAACTGGACTTCGAAACTGGAGAATGCAAAGTTGTAGTTGAAGGAAGTATGTGGTCGTAAATATTTAAATAACGAATGTCTTCAACCATAATCGTTAAACTTCTGAGTTTCGTGAAGAGTTAAGTACGCACAGTGCGCTCCCGCCATAAGGAAGCGCAACTGCGGTACCATATTATAAAAAAAAAATATCTGAATGACGTTGAAGCTAAATGTGGTCTTTTGGAAGCCTTATTGTCGAGAATATCATTCATCAGTTTGCATGCAATCAGGAACAATGCGAGATCGGCAGTGATGAAAGCTTCTAGCTTCTAAGAGGATGATTGTAGCCTAGATACCAACAACTTAAATTCAAACATGAACAATCTCAAAACTACCCTCAATGCGCTGTTCCGCATACAAGTCCACCTGAAGTTTGTAGCACGAGATGGAAGGCAACTGAGGGGCCCGATCTTTGTTAGTCGCAATCATAGCAAGGCAGCAGGCAATGAACACGAGGAAGTCATAGGTAAAATAATTGATTTGACTGAAATATATAAATAATAACGTATACAGGTGAACGCAAAACAAGTCACCGTTCGTGGGAGCCGGATCCACATCTTCCGCAGTGCGCGTGCGATGCTCTACCAAGTGAGCTACAGCGACGGCTACTCCCACGTCCTAATTCTTGGCTGTTTATGTATGTTTACGAGATTCGACCCTGGCAGTGTCAGACAGTGCCATTTCCATTTGCCTCTACCTTATAATTTCTTCATTTCAATTCAATCAACAAGTTATTTCCCCTATGTTTTCTTTCGATTCATTACGCCTTGGCTTCATACGACTGTATTTTGTAACAGTGGCTTAAGTTAAACCACAAAACGAACACTTGGGATTGCTCCATGCCTAAAAGCCGGTTACGGAGCGATTACACGTTGCACTTCCATGTCTAATTACGCGACACAGGCGTTCTGTTCTGTTATTTCTTCTTAGCATTTCAATTTATGCTGTTAATACACGGAGAAGAAGGCGAACGAACGAACGAACGAATGAATGAATGAATGAACGAACGAATGAATGAATGAATGAATGAATGAATGAATGAATGAATGAATGAATGAATGAATGAATGAATGAATGAACAAATGAACAAAAAATGCAGACGGTCTGAGCCGGTTCGTGTCGCTAAAACGACGTCACCCGCACCTGAAGACCCTGCTGGCTGTGGGAGGATGGGCCGAGGGTGGCAAGAAGTACTCAGACATGGTGGGTAGCCACTCCCGTCGAAAGGTGTTCGTGCAGAGTGCCCTCGAGTGGGTCCTAAAGTACGGCTTCGATGGTTTCGACCTCGACTGGGAGTACCCGGGCGCCAGCGACCGACAGGGAAAGTTCTCCGACAAGGACAACTTCCTCAAGCTCGTCAAGGTATAGTGTCCTTCAAGATTACAATGGAAAACTTACTCGGGAAACCGGTTTTGTTTCTTGACTTGCCTTATAAAAGTATTATTTTGCGAATTCTATACGTTATAAGCAAATTAAATGAGTACTTGTTAACACGCATTTACGAAGTCGTAGAAACTCTACCGCACGCATCTAAAATGATGACACAAAGCAAGTAGGAAGACTACAAAACATAACTTCTTTTGATACTAGATGGTCTCGAAATGTTGGACCTGGCGTCATTGATGCTGTCGTGACATCGCGACAAAAATTACCATTTGCTGACGCTGTGTAACGAAAGGCTGTATATGATGGCGATATCCGCAAAAAAAAAAAGATTGCTATTGGAGCGAACCAGTACATCACGACGTCATTATGCTCCCGCTTTCTGGCTACCGAAACCGAAACCGGGGTCGCATTCGCCAAGCTTTTCGTTCGCGAGTGCCCCTTACTATTGGCTGCCTGTTATCACTAATAATATGCCCAGCATCATTACTGGCTGGAGTTGGTTCTTACGAATAATTCTAGCGCAATAATGCTTTTGGGAGTACCGGCACGGGTTAATAGGCGCCGATGACATAGTGCATTATTTGGAGTGCTCTCACGCTTGCCAGTATTTATTGCTGGTTTTAGGGGGTTCAGAGCTTCCTTTACCGTGAAAAGAGACCCGTCGAAAATGTCATATCAGCACTCCTGTAAGAACAAGTCCTAGTTCAGCCCGAAAGGTGGAACATTGATTGCGATAGCAAATTAGTGGACAGCTATTGGAATAGCGGGATAGCGGTTTTATCGGACGTATAAACCGTTAAACGTAGGCACACCAACTAAATTAACAAGCACGATGTCACGCACGCACAAGAAAACGTGAACACATCTCCCTCGATGGGCGCGGAAACTCGCTGTCGAAACGCTGGCGTGAGCAAGTGCGGCAGCAGCAGCGAGCGAAGTCGCATTCGTGCTGTTAACCGCTTCAACGCAAAGTGAACGCCGAGAGCACACAGCACGCACAAAGCTACGAGCCGCCGACGCACCCAGACTTGGCCCCAAACTCATATCGCTCTCGAGATAACGGCCGCGCGATTGCGCGCAGCCGCCGCATGCGTACTCGCAGCCGGAGTTGAACGCCGCCTCCCTCCTCCCGGTGGCTCGCAACGTTGGGTTACTCGCGCGCGACGGAAGACAGCGCGCTTTCTCCCCGCTTTCACCTCTTTCGCACGGGCGAGATTGAGCCGCGATCGTCGGCCTCCCTCGCAAGCCTTCACTCGCACATACAGCGTAGGGCACACGGCGACGATGTTATCGCCCTTGGACATTATACAGAACCTCACGGCGACAGCGGCGGCGACACAGACGGTGGAAATGAGCTTGGGGTGTCCATATATTTGCTATCTCAATAATTTAAAGGCACACTAAAGGGAAAAATGATTTCTTCTGCATCAGTAAATTACCATTCTACAACACCAAAAACACCACTGTTGCAACGATAAGACGTTTGATAAGCCATAAAAACCGCAACAACGAAATACGGGTGGCGACGCCTACTTAAGTTCCCGGACCTGGGGGCTGTGACGTCATGGATTTTGATGGCATCTTCTAGGGCCTACTAATTATATATAGCGGTACAATTTGACTACATTGTGTTCTAAAGGAAGCAAATATTAAACATGGCAAGTTTCGCGAACCTTTATTCAGCCAACGCGGCCCAAATGCGAAAACATACTTTGGAATCCCTGAGGTCACGCTGACGTACCGGCGCTGGGGTTTCGGCGCGAAATTCAAATACTGATACTTGGACCTTCATTTCCTCATCTAATAATCAAACAATATTATTGAAATGACTGCCTGCAGGGTTCTCAAACAATGCTTCATTAGTCTAAACTGATTTATTGTTTCGCTTTAGTGTCCCTTTAAGTTCATATTAAGCGTGTACGCGTGATCTCCTCCTCGGTATTCGTCGGTACCTACGTCTACGATCAATGGTTCAATCATTGCATAGACACCCACTGCAACAAGAGATACCAGAATGATCGCACATTTCATCCTTGACACTGCACATATTGCAAAAAAAAGAGCGAATATTGTGGTAGGTGATAGCAGAAGTACACGTTAGATATTGAAAGATTCATAAGCAACTTTTCAGGATGAAGACATACGAGTTATTCCTCGCGTAATACGAGCTGACCGGATCAGGAAATGTGCGTCAGAAACATGCAAATTGTCACGCAGCGGAAGCGTCGGGGCTAGCAAAATGATGTTGTAATATTGCAGTTTTTTGTTATTGTGGGATGGACAAAACCCGTGCGGTACATTGTTCCGTCTTACCGGCTCCAGGATCCGTTCCCCTGCTGTGTGGCATCCTACATCCGTGCTTTAGTATAATGCAAAAGCCGGACAGCAGGAGGGCTTCAGAAATGAGGACGAAACGAAGAAGAATAGAGTTTGACCTCGTTCATTTCATTCCTAGTGCAATGTCTCTTGGTTTTGCGCTGTTTTGCATACAGCGTTGCGTAAGCGGGCGTCCAACTAGTTCGCCTCTATTTCAAATTTCACTTGACAAGTGCGGTGTTTGCCACAAGTAAGGCGTGTCGCACGCTGCGTCATCTGTCCAGGAAATGAGGGCCGTGTTCGATGAGCACAAACTCCTCATCACGTGCGCCGTTCCCGTGGCCAAGTTCCGTCTCGACGAAGGCTACGAGGTCGAGCAGCTTGGCAGGTGAGTTTACGCTGCGTTAATGCGTCGCTATGATGTAACTCCAGCTATGCGATTGCCTCAATCCATTCTAGGGAAAAGAGGAAGAAGAAAATCCGACTGTTCCTTCTTGATCGCCTCAGTTCTCACAGCTTCTCGGTGTATTAGGGTAGATAAACGAACAATGTAACTTTTGCTTAACCTGCCGTGAGCACACACTGTGAGAGTTACGGTTTGACTAGTGAGTGTACAAGCACCTACACGAAAACAAAAACGGGAGAAGCCCTCCTGAGGTGCATTCGGCTGCCATTACAGGATTGCTGAAGCTGGCTTTCATGACGGGAAAGAGGAAGGAAAGGCAGATGATGAAAAGTACAAGAATACAAGACTAATGTTATAAAATGCACCTGCTTACTTTGTGAGGCCGGTGAACTTGTTAGACTCTATATATGTTGCGGCTCCATACGTTTGCAATATTTCCAAATTACCGTTGCACGTTGAATTAAAACATCGGTACAAATCGGTCTTCTTGAAGGGAGAGAAAAAAAAAAGCAGCAGCATATTTGACGCCGCATTCACGAAGCTTTTCGTTCAAATATATGAGCTGTTCCTGATTGCTCGGCCGCCTTCACTACAATTAACAGGCCATCACTATCGGCTGGCTTTCTTTCTTACAAACTTATGCAGCGTAAGAGGTCAAACGGTAATTCGCGCCCTCGAAGATGGGCCCATTCATTTTCCTTTCGACTTACCGTTTCTCTCTTTTTCAGGCTGCTGGACTACATTCACGTGATGTCGTACGATCTACGAGGCAACTGGGCGGGATTCGCCGACGTGCACAGCCCGCTCTTTAAGCGCCCATTTGACCAGTGGTCCTACGAGAAGCTGAACGTGGTAAGCTGGTCATCCTGATGTCAGCTCTCAGTGACCTATTAGCGAGACCACCGTGTCTCATCGACGTATCGCACAACGGAGTCCCGTGGTCAGGGAGAGAGGGAGAGAGAGGAATATAGGAAGGCAGGGATGTTAGCTACTCAAGGGTCTGGTTCGCTACACTACGCTGATGGAAGCGATAAGGGGAAGAGAGAGAAGGGAGAGAGAAGGCGTAGATGCGTGTACGGACAGTAGTTGAGTTAAAGCCCGTGGTCAGGCCACACATATCCCGTGGGCAGCTGCATGCTAGTTAGATCATGCGTTTTGTATATGTTACATCTATCTAGAGCAGGGCTGCACAACGCTAAAATATAGCGAGGGCCATAACTATAACTTCTCTGGGAGGCACACGGCTCGCACTTAGTAATAAACGTTGCCTGTTTTGCTAGCGTAAATGCATGCCTGTTTAGTGTAATTCGTTGCTGTCCTCAGAATGTCTTGTATGCCGCGTCGATCAATAAAAACCGAAAGCTGCATTTATTTTCTTTTCCTAAATTTTGCGATGTTAAGTGTCAAATACACGATGTGCATGTGAGGCGCGCCGTATTCGGGGAGTCCGGGTTAATTTTGACCACCTGGGGTTCTTCAACGTGCACCAAACACATGGTGAACAGGAGTTCGTGCATTTCGCCCCCCCCCCCCCCCCACCCCTCCATTGTGATGCGGCCGCCGTGGCCAGGATTTGGCCCCACGGCCTCGGGCTTAGCAGCGCGACGCTGACGCCATGGCGGGTACAACACTTTTTATTAATTTTATTTATTTATACATACTGCAGCCCAATTGCGCTATCGCAGGAGTGATTTTCTACGTTGCATATTACATGAAAAACATTTTGCTGCACAAATCAACTTTAACACTGTAGGAACCATGATTGTTTCAACATAAAAGATACAACGAGTAATAATAAACGCAGCATCAATCAAGTGGACTTGCACAAGAGAGAGAGAGAGAGAGAGAGAGAGAGAGAGAGAGAGGAAAGGGGAAAGGCAGGGAGGTTAACCAGAGGGGAAGATCCGGTTTGCTACCCTACGCTGGGGAAAGAGGGGAGGGGGAGGTAAAGTGATAACAAAGTAGAGATAAAGAAAGAAAGGAGCACAGACATACAATCACAGTTGGTCACTGTCGCCACACACCATCACCGCGCAGCACAGTAGCACTTGCAGCACTATGAACATCTATCTGTTCATGCTACAGCCGCTTGTCCAATTCTGTTGCCCTTAAATACTGCAACAGTGCTCTCGTCGCCCTCTGCTGCGATGGCTTGTTATGGCGGCATTTTAATATAACTTCCTCTGCTAGAGGTCTTCGGTCAAAGCGCTCTATCGCGTTTGTGAGCGATCGTCTCTGTAAATTATAGCGAGGACAGTCACAGAGAAGGTGCTGAAGAGTCTCTTCGTTACCACAGTTATCAGACGAGGCGTCGTCGACCCATGCGATTTGGAAAGCAAAGGACTTGGTGAACGCCACCCCTAGCCATATTCGACAAAGCAGGGTATACCTTCGCGACGGCAGAGTACAGCTTGCACAAAAATTCTTCTAAAGGCAGTGGTCCAGTTGCGCCTGGTAGTAAGTTCAATTTTTCATTGTACGAGGAAAGAAGGTGTATTTAAACAGCTTAGTACGCGGTTAAAATGGTGCAAGGTTAAATTTTTGGCTATTCCTAGTAGGTTTCAATTTATCAGGAGACAGATAGTTGTTCGTCAATGAGTAGCGTGGGGTGTTAATGAGATTATGCAACAATTCAAGGCATTCGCAATCGCGACGCTCGGACGCAGGTTGTAGACCTAGTACAATAAGGTGAGATGAGGGTGAGAAGTTCCACTCAAAATGGCGGCATATGAAACGGATTGCTTTCTTCTGAACTGATTCGAGGGTGTTAACGTCAGATAATTTATAAGGGTTCCAGATGGGGCAACCACGTTCTAGAATGGGTCGGATGAACGATTTATATGTTCTCAATTTTGCTTCACGTGGAGCTCTTCGCAATGTGCAATTTAGATAACCTATTTTTTTAGTGCTTTATTGCATGCGCATTCAATATGCCTGGACTACGAGATGTTAGGTGTTAAGATGAGGCCAAAGTACTTGTATTCAGACACCCGTTGGAGGGAAGAGCCATTAAATGAATAATGAAACAACGAAATAGAAGTGCGCTTACTAAAAGGTAAAGTCTCTGTTTTTTACAAAGTTTATATTCATTTGCCATTTGTCGCACCACCTGCAAAATTGTGTCAACGAATCGTCACGTGAAAGGTGTTCAACATTCGTGTTAATTACGTTATGCAGCTCACAGTCGTCAGCATAAAGGCGGATTTTTGAGGATATATAATTCGGCTAATCATTTATCTACGATAAGGACAAAAGTGGCCCCAGGACCGAGCCCTGCGGAACTCCGGACGTCACATTTACTACAGACGAGTTTGAGGAATTAAAAGAAGCATGCTGGGTCCGGTGATGTAAAAAGCTAGCGATCCAGTCAACTAAGGAAGACTTTAAGTATAGCGCGAAGCTTATGGAGAAGGTTTTAGTGTGTAACAGGGTCGAATGCCGTGGAAAGTGTGTGACAATGACATCTGTTTGATTTGCAGTGTCGAGAGCGCGTGAAATGTCATGCGAGAATTCCACGAGCTTAGTTATTGTACTGAACCCGCGACAAAAACCATGTTTGGCATCACCCAAAATGTTACTATTTTAAAGAAGCTCAATAATATGTTTAAATATTATAGGTTCAAGTTTACATGATTGAGAGGTAAATAGGATTGGACGATAGTTTAATGGTGATTACTTGTTGCCCGATTTCTACATGGGAAGAATTAACCGATTTTCAAACTAAAGGAACTGTAGAGGAAGATAAATATTTTTGAAAAAATTACAGGCAAATACCGACCAGTCCAAGCACTATATCTAACAAGAAAAGCGTTGTTAATGCCCTCAGGGCCACAAAAATTTTCATTTTCTAAGTGCAAAATTATATTCAATACACCTTCGAGAGACGCGGTAATATCGCCAATTGAATAATGTGAGGCATGAATGAAGGCAGGCAAGTCGAAATTATCAGTTGTGAATACCGATTGAAAGTATTCGTTGCACGCGGTGGCGATAATTAATGGATCGTTGTAAGGGACATCATTTATAACAACTGTATTTGTGGACGCTGAACTGGGTAAAATGGGAGCCCCAAATTTTCATCGGTTATTTTTCCTTGGAGCCACAAAAATAAAGGTCAGCTTATCGATCCATGTGCTTCCTGATATCAACGCTAATTTTACAGCATTGCTATGGTTCCAAGTCTGATTTCAGCGAGGTCCTTATAAAACCAATCTGATGGATCTTTGCATGGCTTTTAGCTACAGGGAAAACTGTAGGTTTGCAAGTCTATGATCTCTAGTTGTGGAGTCGGTCTTCTGGCGGAGCAAAGAGAGGGTCGCGAACCAGGTTGTCGCTCTGTTTCTCATGTTCTGATAATTTAGGACACCATTGGAATTCTATCAAGAGGTTCCCGACATGTTCCTTGTGGCACATTCGCCTTTACGTTTTCGAGTGCTCCACAGAGCTCAGGCCGCACGCGTTCAGCTGGTCGAAATCGAGTGCTCGGAACACACTCGGCTGGTTGTTCCAAGAGCGCCGCGCTCCTTCTCAGAGCGTTCGAAGGCTCACGTTCAACCTGTGAGCACGAAAGAGATCGGGCCAAGCTCCGGTCACGAGGCTCCTGCCGTTTCTGTTGGTAGTGGCGGTGGTGCACCTATGCTTAATTGCATTCAAGCCTTGTTTATTTACAAAAAACGTGTTTCCTCTTCCAGCTTCTGATTGCTTTGGCGAGTGTTCGACTCGGGAACGATTTCTGTGTCTCCGATCTATGGCGAACTCCATATCGTTGAATTTCGAATCAGAGAGCGTTAGAAACCAGCCGAATGCATCATAAGATTCAGTGTAGCGCTTTCTTCTCAGCTTGTACGAGCTTATATCTTCAATTTGAGAAATGCTATCTGATTCTAGAAAGTATTTTAAAGAACGGCATTACCTATACAAGAGAAACAAAATCATCGTGCCATTAGCCGTTAGAATGGATGAAAAGTGGCTGTGTTTGTGTCGGCCTATTACGAAGCCTAGTGCCTAGTGTTACTAGATTCAAACCTTGATTGCCGTTCACTCCCAACTCGCTGATGTGCGATGTGATTTGTGAAGGTTGAAGTATGGCGAACGCTAAGCGCAAAAGAATCGGTTTGCAGTCGCAACCTCCTTCGCTAGGCATTCAATCGATACATAAAGTGGGGAAGCGCGTGCTCTATTCAAATACGTATGTGCAGGCTGCGCCAGTAAGTGTGGTCTTGGCGTTGGTAGCTTGACGAATGCGTAATAAATTCCAAACAAAGATCTACGCCCCCCATCTCATATATTTTGTTTATGTGCCTTGCGCTGTCAGGAATTCATTGCGTGCATCGGTCGTGCTTGCCTACTGAATTAATACTTCTCTCGTCATGACGCCATGCAGTGAATGTAGCACCAGCATACCTACAGAAGTCTCAATTCAGCTGCGGGCCCAAAAAGAAACAAAAGATATTGGTAGCAGGCCGCATGTTGCACAGCTGTGGTCTAGATCGTCATGAAGGAATACTTTAGACTGTACTTGCGCTGTCTAGCGCTTGGCAGCTTGTTCTGCAGGGAGTAATTCTGTTACTTGCGAGAATGCGCTTACAGAAGGAAAGAGAGAGAGAGAGAGAGAGAGAGAGAGAGAGAGAGAGAGAGAGAGAGAGAGAGAGAGAAGCTTCAATGACACGCCGAAGGCGTTGTTCTGGCTCATAAGCTGGCAGCGCTTTCGTGGTGCGTATCCCACAGGTGGTGCTTTGCAACGGGCAGAGAATGCGCCATACTAGAATGGCAAATCGCGGATTGCAGGCCACTTGCATATCCCACTTGCATCTCCCACTTGCCAAGGACCGCATTCTACGCCAGGGCCGTCTCACCATTTGGCACAAACACTATTCCCTACCCCTTTCGCCCCGTCCTGCTTCTTCAGTACTGCCAATAATATAGACGTCAATTCAAATATATGCAGAGAAATGGCAACGTTTGCGAACAATTGTGTATTTGCAACTTATTGACAGCGCTATGCTGACTTTTTTTTCATGTGCGGTATTCAAAAAGCTATTTGTTCGTACGAGCTGCTTGCCATCGGCTGGATACCTTCGCTAATCATATGTCTGTCCCCACCATTAGCTAGACTATGTTCTTAATGAACAGGTGTACCGTAAAACCTTTGTGTGTGTGAATACGGGCCCAGGGCCCATATTCACAAAAACCACTTACCCTAGAATCGCTCGTAAGACAAAAATTATTAACCAGTCCTGGTGCTCAACACACTATTAACGAAGGCAGTTGGCCAACGGGGAAAAAAGTAAAAAAGGAAGAAGAAACATCCCTTACGAACTCAAAACATTGTGAACTCCGGTCCAGGGCCGGTATTTTGTAGCGATGCCTTTTCCTATTCTATGCTTTTTCAGACTTTTCGCGCTTGGCCACTGGTCAGAGCGATGGTCTGCCCACATTATCAACGCGATCAGGCGGCCGTGTGTGGGGGATGGTAAGAATAGCATAGAATAAGGCATAAGGCATCGCTACAAAATACCGGCCCAGATTTCCATGCAGCATTTCCTCACGTGCCTCTCGTGCCTCGTAGTGGACGAGAAGAACAGATGTAGGTGGCTCGCCTATTTGCCGGCGTGTGCGCTGACGCAAAGTAATCTCGAGCCACTGGCGGATCCAAAAGAAAGTAGAAACGCATGCCGAAACGCACGGCACGTACTCTACGTATATAAGTGGCGCAAAGGTTATAAACAAGGACAAGGTGCCTCAGAAAGACTACCCAGCCTGGCCAGCCTTTCTGAAGCACCTTATCAATGTTTATAACCTTTATACCACAGTGTGCTATTCCATCTGTCAGCTCCATTCTCGATTTTGGATTTCTGTGTGTACAAGGTGAGGTAAAGGAGGCTGTGCGTTTTTGCGGGCACGGCGTCCACTTGTCAAACTCTAAGCGTGCTTGCGTGTTCGCAGCATGACGGCCTACGCCTGTGGGTGGATCGCGGCGCCCCGCGCCACAAGCTGATCGTAGGCGTACCGCTGTACGGCCGTACCTACACCCTGGGCAGCAAGGATAACCACGGGCTCCGGGCACCCGTCAAGAAGTGGCTCAACGGAGGGGCACCGGGACGCTTCACTAACGAGACCGGCTTCCAGGCGTACTTCGAGGTATGCACACGAAGTTATACCCCTGAGCAAGCATGCGCGAGGTGGTTTTGACTAAAGCGCGAAAGATTCACGTAACAAATGCGTGTAACTGTCGTGATTAGATGTTCCTACGTAAAACGCCGTTTTAAAGATATAAGCTCAAAGCTTATATCTTAGATATAAGATATAAACGCCGTAAAGATATAAGCTCAAAGCTTACATCTTTGAGCTTATATCTTTGAGCAGGAGAGTATAAATTACAGGGTTATAGGCCGTAAGAGCCTTCTGGGAGCCGGAACGTACTGTGACCTCATTTTCCGCATGCACCGGCGTGACGAAGCGTGTTGGATATATGTAAGCTTATTCCCCGTGTTAACGCTGCAGAAAACATCGCAGTAGAATTTTTTTCTTGAAAAAACTGCGCGCTTTCGCAAATGGTAAATGAATGGCGCTGCAATAAAGGAATGAAAGGTTGAATGCTCCCTAAACGCTGTTCCTGTGCTCTCGAAGTGGGGAGAAAATTACAAGCAGCAAGCGTAAACTTCTTACACTGTGTAACTCCCTGTCTGCTGATCTCTCCCCCAAGCCTTTTCTGTTCAATTCTATTTTCCAGAGCCTATCTTATAGCTTTGTGCGTTATAATGTGCGTCGTCCGATCGTCCTGAGGGTGGGTCATACATGAGCCGCCACGAGAACTGCGCGGCTCAGCGGCCGCATGAGCATTAACGTGCGAAATCATTATTCGATAATCGTTCAAACTCTCCTTCGCCTTCGCGCGATTTCTCAGGTGTGCGAGAATGTGCTCAAGGACGGCTGGACGCGCGAATGGGACGACATGGGAAAGTGCCCGTACGCCTACAAGGACGACCAGTGGGTCGGCTACGAGGACGAGAAGAGCATCGCAATCAAGGTACGTCCAATGGACACATTGTCCTTGCATTCCGAGAGCATGCAGCTTTGCTTCGAACTGCGCTCTACTAATTGGCGGTTTGTAATCCGACGATATTCCCTTCCCTTTCCCGTACTGGCTGCACACACGTGGCATGAAAAATTATGCGTCGCAATGTAAGGTCCCCGAGCATGATCACGAATTGCAGGGTTGAATTAGTGCTTTTTATTAATGAAAACCTCCAGAAAAGAGAGGATAAGTTGATTCGACGACCTAAATCACAGAGGTATCGTATAGGTGAAAGAAAAGTTATCGATAGAGAGTGGGGTACAAACCACGTGTTACATCAAAGTGTTATAGTTAAGAAATGCAAGACAGAAAGCATCAAGTTATGAAAGAGTTAGTTGACGGTGTTGGTGGCAGCATAGTGGTAGAAATTATTAGCAACAGTTTTTTATTTTTCTACTGATTTGCAGTCATCTTCACACACCGTTATGAGACGTTTTTTGCTCTTTCGGCACTATATGTTCGAATTGAAATGTTTTTTCTCTCTCTTTGCACTCTTTCCAACCATTATATCCTCCACCCCATTGCAGGGTAGCAAACCGCCAACTCACCTCTGGTCGACCTCCCTGCCTTTACTCTTTCTCTCTCTCGCTCTTTTTCTCTGAGGCAGCTCATTGAGATGACGGAAAGCTGAGCAGGCACAGAATGCTTTATTCTTTTTTGTATGGGTGTTTTCACAATTTACCTAATCATAAGTGATGCTGGGAAGAAGTCTGCAGGGGCGTGCATAATATTTTCCATCGCTGTATTTTGTGACGAGGAAGCGACGAGAGGTGCGGGACATGGCTGACCGACGCGCCAGTCCTAATAACGTTACGATGTCAATGGTGTCCGGTCCACATCCGTAAGTATTAACGCGATAGCATTAAGGGCACCGTGTTGCAGAACATCCGGCGTCGGCGTGCGGCCTCCCGCTTCCGGCGTCCAGTGCCGGACATCGCTTCGGTGAAAAGAATTTTGAACCACGCATACCGAACCACGCAGGCCCTCCATGTGGCGCAAAGAAATTACTGAACTAATTGAATTTTCAAAGTAAAATACGTAGAAAAATCGTAAAGTACTACTCACATACAGCCTGCAGACAGATAGCGTCGGATTGTAACTTAAGTATACGAGAAAACATGATTCTGGTACGCGGAAACTCAAACACAAACCCTTTTTAACGCCGTAGGGTTTGTGTTTAAGACTGTCTTGTAGACTGTCTTAAACAGTCTACAAGACAACAGCCGTAAGACTGTCTTGTAGGAGCGCCACGGCCCCCTCGGTTCTTCGCTAACCATCAAAAAAAAAAAAAAAACGCCACAACGCTCGCCTTCGTGCATAGAGTTCGCCGCCAGCGTTTCCTGGTGAAAAATACGGTTACTTAAAGCTGAAGTTTGCCAGGAAGCGTGAGGAGCACTCAGAGATCTTTGAATGCTACCGCATTCTACTCTTCAAGGCGAAGCTTAAGCGTCGTCCAAATTTTTAATTAGCTGGTCTTCCGGTGGTTAACCGCGACGTAACTAGGGGCCCTATAACGTAAAACTATTCCAATATGTTTCTATTCCAATTTCCTGACGTCAAATTTGCGTAACCACCGACGCAAGCACCGGGCGGTCACCCGCAGTGTTGTCTGAACAGACCAATCAAACACTCTCCTCGTTCACAGGAGGTCACTTTTGTTTGCTTGAAAAACGAATAACATTGCCTACACCGAGCGGCTTGTCGTATCTAATTGGCTGACAAGAGGCGAGGAGAACGCTCAGGTGGAGAGGGATTCACTGGGGCAGAGCCAGTGCACTGAAAATTGATAACCGGATGAAGAGGGTGGTGCCGACGTCTGCGATTGGTTGGCTTTCCCTTACTTAGCTTGTGGTGGCTGGACGGAAATCGCGGCGGCATGCAACGGAGGCTAAGAATGAGGCTAAAACTGACCCTCAGCAAAGAAGAGTTGGCAGAATGAGGTAGTAAACGTGCCGAAAGTGCTTGAAAATGTTACACGGTCACGCAAGATGTTTTATTATACACAAATACACCCATGCTCTCCGGCAGGTGCGAGTAGCCAGCGTCTCAGCGATCGGCGGCAGCCATCTTTTATTCCTTTCGGAACGGGGCAGCCTGTGACTATTCCGAAAAAAAAATCAGTTTTGTTCGGCATATTAATGCATCTTTATCGCGTTCACGTCACTTTGACGCGGTGAGTTTCTGTGGTTTTGTGACGTCGTGTGACAGGCAGGGGAAGTGGGTGCAGCCCGAAAACTTTTTACCAATAGCCGAGGGCTAATGGCGAAAACGGGTCGAATCAGAAATAACTGTTTTTCTTTTTTCTGTCAAAACATGCATGATCAGTGTGTACACATCATACCAGATGGGGAGGTATCGCGGTTTTCGTGACGTCGCGTGACAGACAGTTGAAGTGGGCGTGGTCGAAAAAAAGTTTTTGACCAATCATGGAGGGCTGATAGCAGTATTGGAATAGAAAAGTTTGGAAGAGTTTTACGTTATAGCGCCCTAGGTTTCGCGCTGCATTATAATTCGAAAAAATGCACGCCATTAGCACTCGTACGTCCAGTGCAAGCACTCGCAAGAGTACTTTATGCAGTACACGCACAGATAAAATTTGAGTACGGTACTTAGAAAGACGGCAGGACGCTCATGCAAGGTCACATCATAAATCACGGCCAGCGCTCGCTAAGAGCGTCAACACGTCGTACGAACACGGCAAACGGCGTGTGCTGGTGAGGTCCTATGAGCCGAAGTGTTCGTATAAGATTTCGTCGCGAACGCCAAGACCACACAGACATAAATATTTTTTGCGGTGCCTACGCGTCATGCGTGCCACACATTAGAGTCAACTTTAATGCCATGTCTGCGTGCTGGATTGATTGGTGCATTAGCAAATAAAGTTTCAAAGTAAATCTACTACCCTATAGTCAATGACAACTTAATAATTCAGTGGCAGAAAGAGCGTTACCCTGTTCAAATATAATTTGTGTAGATGTGCCAACCAATTACGTTCGCTCTTTTCCGTGACGTCACATAGGGCGCGAACATTTTATTGTATCGGCGTTCCTTAGCAACTGTATTTCGGAGAGCGGAGGCGGGGAATGTATTTAATTCTCAGGTTAGTCAGCGAGCATAGAAGTTCACCCTATTGACTTATTTATTTCAAAGTACCTTACATGCCCAAAGGGGAGCATTGAGTCAGCGGTGGCGTCGTAGAACAAATGACAACAGAAAACCGATACATCAGAGCTAAAAATGTTCACAATGATAACGTACTTACAAAAAAGTGTTAAAAAATAAAGATAGGAAAGCAATACAAAGAACTGTCAGGAAAGGAACGAAAAGTACAGTTGATGGCAACATAAAAAAGTGGCGCATCACTCGTGCATTTCTCAGCATGACACGTCTCGATCTTTTGTGCGCGCAGATGGACTACATCAAGAAAGAAGGCTATGGTGGCGCCATGGTCTGGGCCGTGGACATGGACGACTACCGGGGCGACTGCAGCGAAGGTCGCCGTAACCCGCTGATGACGATCATCCACCGAGCCATCAGCGGATACCGTGTGCCGGCGCCCAAGCAAGTCACAACTGACGCGGGCGTCCGAGGCGGCGCGTCCGAGTCCACGACCTCGACCACGAGCACGACCGCCAAGCCTCGGCCTCGGCTTCCGCCGGGAAGCACGCCCGACTGCACGGACTACACGTGGCAATTCTATCCGCACGAGACGGACTGCTCGAAGTAAGTACGGGGTGCACGGCCGCGTCTCACTCAACTGCACTCCGAGGACAGCTCAGCGTTTGCTCTGACAGAACCGGGGACTAAAGTGCCCCAGCATTCAAAGGGGAATGGGGTTGGAAGGGGGGGGGGGGGTGCCAAGATCCTTTGTTTCACAGGTCATGTAGAGCGAGTAAGTATGTGTGTACGTCACAACTTCCTTTATGCAATTGTTAAGGTGAACACTAACCCTTCAAAACGTGCATTTGCGAAATTGAATTAGTGATGGTTGTAACAAGCCTGATATAACAGATCAAAGACTGTTACGTGCAGTCAAATTTATTGTATGGATAGCTTTCGTTAAAATATATTTCAAGAGCATTAGGACAATAGAAACCATAGGTTTCTTATATTTACTGCACGTACTCAACACTGGCAAAGGGAGGCCAAGACTCATCCGCCGTTACCATTCGCGTGGCCTCTTGGTCAAATTATAGCGCTGCATGACTAAGTTCTAATCAGACAAAAAAGGGAATTCAGGAATAAACCGAATAAACGAATTGGCGCGCATTGCAGGCTGTACTCCTGGTGGAAACTTTAATATTACGTTATTATTATAACGTTATTATCTAGATAGGAACGCTCTCTTGCGGTTAGAGCCAGCGATGGGGTGCTTACACACCTATCAACCGCTTCTTTTTTTATGAAAAAAGCTAGTCAGCCTGCGTCTGAAGCCTCTTAGACGGCTCCAGAGGCAGGCTGACAAAAAAGTTAAAAAAGAAAAATTGTACCCATCGTATGTTCTTCCTTTGCATGACATTTAATCGAAGCAATTTATGTAAGTTTCGCATAATTTTGATTCCAAAAATCGCGTTGGATCTGCCACAATGTTCTTCAGCACACATTTATTTATTTATTTATTTATTTATTTATTTATTTATTTATTTATTTATTTATTTATTTATTTATTTATTTCAGCAGTACTGCCGACCTCTCATATGGGGCCTTAGGCAGGAGTGGGTTATAACAAAAAACAGATTTGTAAACAAAGAGAAACAATTCTAGAAGCGCAACAGAAAAAGTTGCCAAGCCAAGTCCAATGCAGGAACTAGGGAGAACGTGATTCATGCACAGGTACAAGAAACAAACGCTAAAAACTCGAACACTAGAAATGATACAATTCAAGGGCAGAATGACGGCAACAGACATCTCTGCAGCGAGTGAACATACCATAATCAGAGCAAGATAAACTTGTAAAACATTACGCCTCGCGAACACCGAAATATACACATGACGCCAAGCAAATATTTTTAACACACTGAAAAAGTACTAGAAAACGTAAATTGAAGCGTAGGGCGCGTGGGTTGAACGAGGCCAGATAGGGGAAGAGGGGGAAGGGGGCATGTACGATGAGGTAAGGTCAAGTGGATTGCTGCCGCAGCTTTGCCATGAACGACTCAACAGTAGTACAATTTACTGTATCAGCAGAAAGAGGATTCCATTCAGTAACGGGGCGCGAAAAAAAAGAATGGTTAAAAGCTCGTGTCTTGCAAGAATACTCCCTCAGTTTCTTTGGGTGCCCGGATCACGTGGATCACCGATAAAACCGATTCTATGTACGTGTCCTTGTTGATGCGCAGCTTGTCATGATAAACGTTGCCAGGTTAACGTGAATCTGGCAACGTTTAACGCTGGAATGTTATCTTGTGAGGCGAGTCGTCTAGCAGTGCTATTGGAGGACCTAGAGGGCAGTAAATGGGATATAATAGCGCTCAGTGAAGTTAGGAGGAAGAAAGAAGCATATACAGTGCTAAAAAGCGGGCACGTCCTGTGCTACTGGGGCTTAGCGGAGAGACGAGAACTAGGAGTCGGACATCTGATTAATAAGGATATAGCTGGTAACATACACGAATTCTATAGCATTAAAGAGAAGGTGGCAAGTCTTGTGAAACTTATTAACAGGTACAAATTGAAGGTCGTGGAGGTCTACGCCCCTACATCCAGTCATGATGACCAGGAATTCAAAAGCTTCTATGAAGACGTGGAATCAGCGATGGGTAAAGTCAAAACAAAGGCCGGCATTCTCAGATCATGAACAACAGGTTGCCATTAGCCCTCAAGAGAAAAGTGTATGACAGCTGTGTCTTACCAGTACTAACCTACGGGGCAGAAACCTGGAGGCTTACGAAAAGGGTTCTACTTAAATTGAGGACAACGCAAGTAGCTATGGAAACACGAATGATAGTTGTAACGTTAGGGGATAAGAAAAGAGCAGAATGGGTGAGTGAACAAACGCGAGTTAATGACATCTTAGTTGAAATCAAGAAAAATGAATGGGCCTGGGCAAGACATGTAATGAGTAGGGAAGATAACCGATGGTCATTAAGGGTTACCGACTGGACTGCAAGGGAAGGGAAGCGTAGCAGGGGGCGGCAGAAAGTTAGGTGGGCGGATGAGATTAAGAAGTTTGCAGGGACGACATGGCCACAATTTGTACATGACTGGGGTAGTTGGAGAAGTATGGGAGAGGCCTTTGCCCTGCAGTGGGCGTAACCAGACTGCTGCTGCTGCTGCTGATGATGATGTCATGATAAAGTAAAAAGATGTATTTCAAACGATCATGTTGTCTTCTTGTCTGCAATGTATCCAGATTTAGACGTGTGGTGAGGGATGTAAAGGAACTGTAGCGATTGTAAACGAATCTAATTGCTTTCCTTTGAATCATTTCGAGCTTTTTAATGTTTGCTTGGCTCTGATTTATTCGTGCTTACCGATTAGTCGGGATTGTCGAAAAAGCCGTAGGATGAAGGGGAAAAAGAGAAAATACATGGACATTGAGAATTGCTTGATAATACTAACGCAACACACTTGTGGCTTACAAAAAAAATATCGAAATTTTGAA
The DNA here is from genome assembly GCF_038994185.2 of Dermacentor albipictus. Taxonomy (NCBI): domain Eukaryota; kingdom Metazoa; phylum Arthropoda; class Arachnida; order Ixodida; family Ixodidae; genus Dermacentor; species Dermacentor albipictus. The sequence continues at coordinate 388,927,733 of NC_091821.1, forward strand.
GTAGCGAAATGATTGCGAACATAATCAGCAATATTGAGAATGATCCAAGCACTATTTGAGGGAATCAATGCGGTAGTGTGATTTTTTGTTAATCTACGGAGCCAATGTAGGCGGCGTTCTCAGAAAACCTGTGGCGTGAGTCTACGGTATCACGAATAACACCGTCGCGTGAGATGGCCCATGTGCAGTCATGAAAAAAACAAAAACAAGCTGCAGCAGCACGAGGTTACCACAGAGAGAAACTGCAGAAACAACAAGAACTTGTTCTAATCAGAAAGAGTTTATGCTCATAAACAGCGCCTAAACAGTGCAACCTAGCATAAACAGTGCGACCTGGCCACAATTAAAGTACTGACAGCGCGCATGCGCTTGATCGTTATTGTTATATATATATTTTTTTCATTCTCGCTTAGGTGTGGCAATGCGTCTTGTACTATTTATATGTTTTTATATTTTTACATGTCCTTCAATAGTCTTTTTTTCTAAACGTTTCAAATAAGTTTTATATGGCACCTTAGGCGATATGGAAGTCAGATGGAGCAGCAGAAAGCACGTGCTTCCAACATCTGAGCACGATTCTCCAGCTGAACCTGTCTAAGCAAGGGAAATCTCCGTAAGCCGGCCCGGCACAGCACCTATTGACTGTGGGAGTGGGCCGTCTACCTTGGATGGCGCGCCTTGGAGCCGTGACGCCGATAAGCAGGCCTGTGGGTCACGGTCTCGTGTCGTTGGGCTCACGGTTTTATTTTCAGTTCCAGTTCATTATTGCTCAAATGCTCAGAAATAAGGTAACAAATGTGGATAATACGCAGACACAGAGGTAGGTCCCAGAGAGTCAACAGACTGTAGAGGGGACCTCCCGTTAGTAGGAACCGGAAAACCTAATTACACCCAACAGTCATACATAACTATAAAGAGAAACAGCATATTGTTGATGTCAGAGCTAACGCACAGACACAAGAACATATATATATAACCACACAAAACAATTGTCCAAAACATTACGCGCTGTACGGTGCGTTTAGGTGTCGGCGCCACTCTTTGATTTCGTGCCCTTAGAGGGCAGCGGAAGCAGGCCGATTGGTGGGTTTGGCAGACGCGGAAGGGAAAAGCCACAAAATAAGTGAGCTTTTACACTCTGAGGTGTGTTCTGTCTTACCTAACTGTTTAAGATGTTTGTGTTTTCTTTTCCCCAGCCTAAACTAACGTGGATTAAAACACGGGACTCTTTGCAGAAGCGCTCTCACTTGCACGCGCTTTGCCTCCGTATAGCTTTCCCTTCATAGCCACAGAAAGTTGCCCGCGAGTATAGGTGCTGCAGTTGCTTGTTTCGCCACCTATGACACTCGCCCGCAACCGTCCGCAGGTACTACCAGTGCAGTCACGGGGAGCCTATGCTGCGCAGCTGCACCCGTGGCACTGTTTGGGACATCGAGCGTAACATCTGCAACTGGCCGCAGAACGCCAATCGCGAGAAGTGTACGTATGCAAAGTACGAGGCGGAAGACGACGACGACGACGACGAGGACGACCGGATTAAATGATGAAGGAATGTGCGGGACGTTTTCCTATCGCTTGGGTATGACGACGGCGTCACCGCTACGGGCGCCCGTATTACGTCTTACTTAATCAAAGAGAACATGTGATCTAGAAGTATATTTTTCTAAAATTTTTCTTTTTGTGTCGTTTTGAGCCATTACCGCTGCGTGATATGGTGCGCCTGGCGCATGTCACGGGGAGCATGACGCCGGCGTTCCAATGCCTGGTCGTTTACAAATAGGCTGATGAAAAGAACAAGTGCATGATTCATCCTGAGAGGTTGAAGCTTCGCTTAAGTGCCTCGATGTGTGTGGCTTCAATGATTTAAAAGAAACCAATAAACGCTCCTGTTTTCACTGTCTAGCGTGCTGCATTTTTGAATACGAGTTGCCGGTCCGAGGACGTTTAAGGCAGAACGACTGTGTTGAAAAAATGAAAATAAAAATGAAAAATAAACAGCTTAGGGACCTGGTTTTCTATACGATCGCTTTTGAGAAGCCGCTTAATATTGACAACTATATATGACCCTTTTTACGTGCTTTCGACATACAAAGTTTATGACTCAGGGCTGACGAAGCACAGCAGAATTTTTAGTCTTACGCAACGAAAGGGTTCTGATTCGGTAACACTTGTCATCATCATCACCATGTCATCATTTAGGCGTAACATCGCCAGGATAAACCATATGGCCGGCACACACAAGGGTTGTCGCACAATTAAATGTTACCACGCCATATTCTTTGATAGCTTTCTGTGCGGTTTGATGAGATGATGAAGTAGCATTTACATCAAGTAATGTTTGAGGGACACTTATCGTGGCTAATAGCGATGTGACCTTGGCGAAACCTAGCACGAATAAGCACGTCATCAATTCAAACACCACAGAAAACATTTCAACATGCTTGCTCAACCACAATTCTGTAGGTCACAAGGACCGCATTACCATGCGAGTCCTTAAACGATATGCAGCATCCGTAATTATATACGCTTCTCCACAGATGGGCGATGTCAGGCCATGGATTCACGAATACAGGATCAAGGTGCGGACTGGTGCCAACGTCCTTACTGTCCTTCGTACATCAAACCTTATAAGCTTTAAAAGCTTGTCTTCCAAAGCACACCACCTAATATTTGAAAGCCTATTTTGGCAATTTAAGGCAAATTAGATGCACGGGGAAGCCTACTTACGGTATCTGCATATCACTCGAACTTAGCTACCATACAACAGAACGGATCACAGTGCCTAGTCAAATATAATGACGTTAACACCCGATATATGAAAAAAAATACGACAACTTGTTTGTTAGCCCTTGTGGACACAATATTAATAGATGACAAAGAAGAACGTGAAGACCACAGGCCTTTCGTTCATCGTTTTGGGTTGCTTGTGTTATTACAGGCTTTACCTTTTTTCCGCATCCTACAATTTTCATTTCTAAGTTTCAACTTCTAATTCGTTAATTTCCTTGTTCTTATCCGTTTCATCTAACCGCCCGATTCATAGCCAATACCCCACGGTGGCTGTGCACCACGATAACTGAGGTCAAGAACAACAACAAACACAAACAAATCAAGCTCACAGCAATCACAACACACATGCCCATCGCAGTCTTTCCAGTTTCCTACTACGTATTTTTTATACATTGTTATTTCTGGCACGAGAAAATGTGTAGCCATCACCATTATAGGATGACTACATCTCTTTCTTTTATTTTCATTTCAATAAAAGACAACTTGGTTTGTTCAACATTTTAGATAGCCCGTCAAATATTGCGAAAATCGAACATTTCTTGGAAATTTAATCTCGCGGCTGCCAATGCACGAATGCTGATGTCACCGCGCTCACCAGGTCAAGCCAGTCACGACATTGGGACGCAAAGGTCGCGGGTACGCAATCGCGCTCGAGATGCGAGTGCTTTCATCGAACAGGTAATTGCGTGCGGCCGATCAAACTACGCTTTCGTTCTGGCAGTGCGTCTGCCGTGAAGAAGACAAGCTGCTATCGTTCCCACTGTAACCGACTATAGGCCAACGAAACGTGAGGCGAGAGCCATCCCAGCCAAAACAAACACCCTGTTTCTGCGAACTTCACCTCGACTGTCGTGGCTGTATATAAGCGCACTTTGCTCGGTGTGCTTCGTCACCCACACCCGGCGAGTCACGTTACGAGTAAGCAGGGCTGTATTCCCGAACGCAGGTCGCGCGAAAGCGAAGGAAACAACAACAAAAGGCCGCGTCTGGCACATAATGTAAGTGTTCGCCACGTTTACGTCCTTTGGAAGCCGAACGCGAGGCGTGCGGCTCCCGCTTACGGGGGCGTTCAATAGACTTTCGATTTTCACATTATTCAGCACCTGCGAAGGAAATATAGTTGCACGGCTGGAAGATGTCGAACCTGTGAGATATATAGTCGCAGCGAGCTCCCCGATATAGGGTGCTCGCAAACGTCTAGGAGGCAATGACGGCGGGCGCGCGTTCTTCTTCTATATTTTTTTAGTCGTCGCGAAGTTCGTGCTAAAGAACAGGGGGATAATTTGAGCATTTCCAGCTTGAAAAGTGAGTTGAAAACGTAACGCGTTCTTTTAGCGACCTTTTATTCTCTTCTGATTGTGTCATTGTGTAGCCGGTCTCGACTGTGGCTGCATGTTCACCTCCGACCGGGTCACTTGTTGAGGACAGTGACGGGCGGTAAGTGCCCGTAAGCCCAACAGGCTCGCCGAAACTTTTTTCTAATGCCGTCTCCTTCGATTAAAATACTCACGCTTCGGGTTGCTTGTAGCGATGTTCTGTACCTGACGCGCTACCACGACTGATGATTAATAACGTTACTGCGTTGTATCTTGCGTGTTTAAATTGACGACAAACCCGCGTCTTGTTCGTGGCGATCGTGAGGTCTGTTCGGGCGCCAGAATGGTGATCGAAATATGACCTAAACTGTGAATTAATATATATTTTACGACGACCGAGCGAGCACGTGCAGCCGACTGTTTTAGTAAAGCTGGCATTTGTGAACAACGTTGTATGCCATTGAGCACAACGTGACAGTGGGAAAGTTGGGTTTATTTTTGCCTGTTGCAAAAAAAAGAATAAAATAAAAGAAAAACTTCAATGGGGATCTAGCGTTAAATGAGAGAGGCATGCTTTTGCATCATGTCGCACTCCTTTGAGGTTCCAGATCCACAATTTAAACCGCGTTCGTCACATTGCAAAGTGCTGTTCAAGTGCTCACTGGACACACGTCCTGAATGCCTCTTCGAGGAGCAAAGTGCCACCGACGGTGGGGTGGAGCAGACCGCTGTCATTTTCACTATCTACATACTTTGCAGTTTGACACTCCTAATCCTAATGCATTAAAACGAAATCCGCCTCCATTCCACCCTGTGAAAGTGTATGTGCAGCGAAGCTGTTGCCGACGTTAGACGACGTTAGACAAGCACCACAAGCGACGTAGGTCACGCGCGCACACACAGGTGCAGAAGCGCGGCATGCATCCTCATCCTTCTAGATCCCCCGCCAAACGCAAGTGTCTTATTGAACTAATTGAATTTTCAGAGTTTAAATTCCTGTGGCGCGGAAACTCAAAGAAAAAAAATTACCGACGATTACGTTACTTCCTAATGCGAAATTTGAGCGCAGCAAATGCGAGCCTTTGTTTGCGTTTGGCCTCGGCCTCGGCCGCGCGAACGGTAGAGCCTTCCCTGCGACGGCGATGAGCTTCTGCTTCAGCCTCGCTTACTGCTGGTTGCTCTCGACGGCGGCGATGAGCCTCCGCTTCGGCGGTGCGAACGGCAGGGTCTTCTCGGCGGCGGCGATGAGCTTCTGCTTCAGCCTCGCTTACTGCTGGTTGCTCTCGACGGCGGCGATGAGCCTCCGCTTCGGCGGCGCGAACTGCACGGTCTTCTCGGCGGCGGCGATGAGCTTCTGCTTCAGCCTCGCTTACTGCTGGTTGCTCTCGACGGCGGCGATGAGCCTCCGCTTCGGCGGCGCGAACGGCAGGGTCTTCTCGGCGGCGGCGCTTAGCCTCTGCTTCGGCGACGCGTACTCCTGGATCATCTCGACGGCGGCGACGGTAAGCTTCTGCTTCGGCGGCACGCACGTGCCTCTGGATTCTGACGGCGACGGCGCTGGGCCTCTGCTCTGGCAGCTCGTTTAGCAGCAGCAGCAGCAGCAGCAGACGGAGGACTTCCATCGGTCATCTCGCTCATGGCTCAGAAAGAACTGGCAGATAATTTCGCAGTGGCGAACGGCAGCGGCAATTTCGGCTCGGGCGGTGCACATATACAGATCCGCCGCCACCGATCTGGCTCTCTGATTGCCACCGCACAGGGCGAACGGCAGCGGCAATTTCGGCTCGGGCGGTGCACATATACAGATCCGCCGCCACCGATCTGGCTCTCTGAATGCCACCGCACAGCGGTTGCATTGGAGGAGGAGCGAAGAAAGGAATTAAGTTCGAGCCGGCGCTTTGACAACCGGAGACTCGCAGGAAGAGGGGGGAGGGGGGCGGCGTGTACACCCAGCGGCAAACGATGGGGGCAGAAGCGCGCGCAGCAAGCGGACAACACGATAAAGGGAGGAGGGAAGAGATAGCAGCGACTGACTGATGCCGCTGACGCCGATAGTGAGTCAACCCCAGCTGCGGAGTTGGTTTCAGGGACAACGCCGCCGATGCCGACGCAAACAATATGATACCCTCGCTTCCGCAGCGCTAAGAACCAGGTCTAGCCGTGGGAAGGTGGTCACGTATTCGTCGACGTGCCGGGGCCTACGTGAAATAACCGGCGCGTCGGCAACTGAAGAGCACCCTACCCGCCACACAAGAACAGGGGGGGGGACCCTTTCCTCCTCTTTCTGCATGGCGGCGACGGTGTTCTATGCAGTCACGTTATCTTGACTCTCTAGCGGCGTCAGCGGCATCCAGCGGTATCAGTCGGTCGCTGCTAGCGCTGGGGGGATGAAAGGGGGGCGGAGCTGGTTACGAGGCCGACGACAACGCCGACGACGACGCGAAACCCAGGAACGGACGCCAAAGAGCTGCGCTCTAAAATGCCTTTTTGTGCGGCCGCTAGGCGGCGGTACAGTTTTTGGGTGAGCGCAGAACGAGCCTGCGAAAAATCGCGACCAAGTAGAAGCTAACGGTTTCGCTGTAAAATGCCTGGAAATTAGTGTAAGGCGGAAAGACTGTGTGTTCACTGAGCCCGGGGTTGTCGCTTATAAGTTGATTTCCTACGAAAAGTACTGTAGCATTTGGTAGTACCGCTTGCGCTTGATAGCGGCTCAATTTACATTAAGAGATATGAACGAAAATGGTATAGCACTGAGTGAGAGAACGTAACAATAAAGACCGTAATGATGCCGATTTTTTATTCCCATTTATCGAAATGTGTAAATTTAGGGTCGACAAGCATAGCTTGCGAGCACAGGCTAAGGTTGAACTATGGTGGCCCTCCACAACGGACCGCTAAAGAAACAGATTATTGCCGCGACCATAAAACTCCGCCAAAGCTCTCGAACTTCTAATTACGGTATTATTAAACCAAAGGTGAATATATCGAGGGCCTCCAGATATTAGCACCAAGCTATTACTTTCATCTGCAAGATCCCACGCCTATGGGAGTATTTTTTTCTGCATTTATCTACGGCGTTCTCTGCCGAAGGTCTCTTATACCGCGCAACACTGAACAATGGCTCTCGAACTTCAGTGACCATTTTCAATTCCTGTTATGCATGCCTCTCCCGCGCCTGTCACGACCACTTGCGTTTGTGGAAGGCAACCGAAGAACGAATAAAGAATTGATTGCGTACACCGCTGGTTCAACGAGATGGTTCTGAAAGTATCGCTCATTGATATACACACATACAGTCTCTAACGAATAAAAGCATATCTAAGAAATGTTATTGGAGTTTCACGACAAATGTTTAGGTTGAAAAACCATCCTGCTTAGTTTGTTTAAAAACTTCGCTTCGACCGAACGCGTCTAAGTAAGTTCCGCGGCCAGATTTTTATGAAATATTACGCTTTAACTTCAAATGCATTGCAATACTTCAGTAAAAATTCAGTAAACCCATTTCATGATTGCTGTCCACAGTAAGGCATTTAGCGCAGAATCAATATAACCATACAACGCAATGCTACCGTGGAAACCAGTTATGTATGAGGTGTGCACTGCAACGTGACTTCTCTTTAGCGCTTTCCTAAGAAAGAAGCCGTCGCGAAGCCCGCGCATGGCCTCCGAGATGCATGGCGCGCTGGTTCGTGCGAACGCTGAGAAACGCGTCATGTGACAGCCTGGCCTCCTCTCTCGCGCTTCTTTCTAAACACGCCGCCGCATGTACTGGCTCTGGCGAGAATCTTCTGTGAAGGGACTTGCATCTGCGACGAGTGTTGAGGCTACTGCATTTTGTGTGTCTCACGTTTGCATCTGCCCCGACATTTGCTGATTTTGTTACAACTATATCTTTTCTATATAGACTTATCATGTTAGTCCTGCATATATCATTGTGTTTCATTTAGGAATAGCCTAGTGCAAGAATATATATATATATATATATATATATATATATATACAGCAAACGGCGACAACTTCTCTGTTAAATTTTATACATATATGAAGAGGATATCCTTGCGTAATAGCGTTTTTCTTTGCGCCTTCAGCCCTAGGCCTCGTTTTCACAAACAGACTCGACTGCCATAAGGATAGTTTGTAAAAGCGTCAGCGAATACAGCGAATAAGCAGCTACACGTGACAGCGAATGTTGTGAATTCAGCCCCTAGAAGGCCCTCATTTGAAAGAACTACTTGAGAGACATTTCAAATACGTTCGACCGCGCGATTTGCTGGCGGGTGTTCCAGCCAAATCTGGCGTACGAGCTGCTTTTTGTGGATACGAACCCCCGACTTGCGCAAGCCATGTCCGGTGCTTCACTAGCGCAGCTATATATACGACTGAAATGTGATATCTAGGTCGCTTGGGCGGTTCTGATACCGTTCTGTTACGCAGAAATATACTTTTTAAACGTTCTGAAACAGCTTTACTGTTTACCTGAGTTATAAAAGGCCATGCTGAGTTGGTGTTGGTTGGTCATTGTTCTTGTAAAGACCCAGCACTTGTGGAAACATGCACGAATATTGAAAAAGGACAAACGTTTGCGCTGATAAAGAATGGACGCTACAGTGTCTGTCTATTTCGGTGTTCGTGCATGTGCCCACAAGTGCGCCGCCTTGACGACGCTCCTTGACGCGCTCAGCAGCTCGAGCGCTAGAATACATACCCCCGCATGTGGAGGTGTTAGTTGGCCGGGATGGCAACATTATATTGTATACTGCGGTAACCCCCTATGCCAAATCGTGATGTTACATTTGTGTTACGAAATGTTAATCGTATTTAGACTACAAACATGCTCATATAGCTCTCCAACTCCAGGACATAATGGGGGCGCCATCATTGGTCGGCCTGCTGATTGTTACGGTCGTGGTCATCGCTCTCCATGCTGCCGAAGTGGAGGGTGGTGGAAAGGGCGTGAAGTGCGGTAAAGGGGTCAAAGCTGGCGGTTGCAAGGGCGGCGGCAGTAGAAGAAAGTGGCGTGACCCGACGAGGCGCCGTCCAAAATGGGATTCATCGGGCGGTGGTAAGTCGGGGGGAATATGTGCTGTTACCAATAGTAATAATAATAAGACCAAGTAGTTTAAGAGAACAAGAACTCAGCAATGTGCGATTCAGCTCATTTCAGTGTATTTTGTGTAGTTTATTTGGAGCAGGAATAGGGTGAGAGAACCGTTTTATGGGACGCGACGATGTATCTCACGCATCTTGTACTAGAAAGGGAAATTAGACTAGATAGATAGATAGATAGATAGATAGATAGATAGATAGATAGATAGATAGATAGATAGATAGATAGATAGATAGATAGATAGATAGAGAGAGAGAGAGAGAGAGAGAGAGAGAGAGAGAGAGAGAGAGAGAAAGGCCAGGAAGGTTAACCATAGATTATCTTCGGTTGACTACCTTGTACCGGGGGAGGGAAAAGGGATGCGATTGGTGAGAGAGAGAAAAAGAATAAAGAACCAGAAAAAAAAAACCAGCCCACACACACACACACACGTACACACAATACAGAAGGCGCACAATATCATACTTGATATAAGTTGGTAGAAAAATTGGCAAGCGTGTGATTCAAGCATGAACAATTAAAAAATACCAATGTAAATTATGCATTTGTACCAGCCATCAGTGGGCCAAAAGAAATGAAACGACATTTGGAAGTCTTTCATAAAGTGACAAAAGCCTGCCTTACCATGGACTGCACGCCTTGCTTTTAATCGGCGCGGCCAGTGTAGCCTTCTAGAAGAAAGGAGTTTCGGGCGCGATAATGGTTACTTTTCTAAGTTACAAACTCAATAGTATTATCTACAGCGCCCGATGTCACATGTCTTGGCTGAGGGTGGTTACTGGCCTCGGGTGGATCAAGCAGAATCGCCAGGACATATGTGAGGCTAGAGATTACGCAGGAAGAGACGATCCCGTTGCACAATACATCAGGCTTACTGAGTTTTCGTGTTCGCTCATACTAAACGCTTATTTGGAGTCGAACAACGGGACTTAATCCCAGCTGAAACACAGAAAAGCGGTCGCCCTTACCGTATAGAGAGAGAATGCTATCGATGCTTTCGGTGCAAGTTATGCATTAGCGAAATCAAGACACTCCCACCTCAATGTAAGCTTCGAGTAATGTATTCAGCACTAGAGTGGTATATGGTACGCTATATACTATAAGAAGTAATAGATGTAATACTTTACCACATCAAGTGATTAACCTGTCGAAGACAAGCCCCCTTGTCGAAACGTTGGATCCAGCGACATTTCTTGTTCTACAACTGTTATTTACCTCAAGACTCAATTTTCCTATAAAACTCTCTCTTATTTTGGATTTCTACCTCGTCAACCTTTATGCTAGGACCGATATTTACATTTAGGGCTATAACAGCTGTACTATGTTCTTAAGAGGAAGTTTTAAGGGTTCATGAAATCTTCGCCAGCTTTGTGGGTAGCATAGGTCGAGATAAATGTTAAGAGATGTTTAGATTAGGGGGACGCAAGCGTTCGGGCCCGCTAGCGCTTGAGGCTCCAACGCCTGCGTCCCCATAATCTAAAGCTCTCTATTAAAGGAGCCACCTAGTGGCAAACACGCCATTGGGCTTCATGTTGTAAGTACAACATAGTGCCTAGCTGTGCCCGTTAGAAGCTACTTGATCCTGCGAATTTTAATACGAGTGGTGTCATTTCTAGACCTCAGCAAAAATAGCTGTACTGGAAGGTTATTAGCGCTAAATGAACGTCTAACTGCACCTCTACAAAGGTCACTGCGATAGAATGCACGGGAGATTCGGTGGTGAGGCTTAGCGGGTGCTGAAAGCTGCTTGTTCTGCTCTTAAGCCTTGTATCGCTGCCACGCTGCAGTCACTTTGACAACTTCAAGGGCTGGTTCTCTTCGATATTTTTATGCAACCTTGCACAAACACATACATACATACATACATACATACATACATACATACATACATACATACGTACGTACGTACGTACAGACAGACAGACAGACAGACAGACAGACAGACAGACAGACAGACAGACAGACAGACAGACATACATACATACATGCATACATACATGCATACATACATACATACTTAGATACATACATACATACGTACATACATACATACGTACAGACAGACAGACAGACAGACAGACAGACAGACAGACAGACAGACAGACAGACAGACAGACAGACAGACAGACAGACAGACAGACAGACAGACAGACAGACAGACAGACAGACAGGCAGACAGACAGACAGACAGACAGACAGACAGACAGACAGACAGACAGACAGACAGACAGACAGACAGACAATTAGGCTGTGTCAGGACATGGCGGCATGTATCACCTTGCGATAAGGGAATCGTAACTTGCTGTATTACCATCTTGCGCCTAACGTATCTGTTTCTGACGCCTTTCTGTACACAGATTTTATAACCTTAATTTACTGAGCTCACCTAGCTTCTGCATATTTATGTACTGCTAGCGGTTTCTTGCTAAATGAACAGAATGTTCTCTAACTCTCAGCGCCAATTGCCTTGCGCATCTAGGCCTGGAAAGCATTACACTGCGATAAAGAATCCTCAAATTAGTTTTCCCGGATTGCACGAAGCAGCGGCAAATGCTATGCATTGTTAAACTCCTGGCAGCAGCATTGCAAGTCGCTTGTTCTCCGTGACAGCGGCAGGCGCCGGTGTCCCGTTGGACATGGCCGGGGGCAGGAACGACGGCGAGAGGTCGGGCGAGGACGACGAGCGCGCCGAGTCCCGACGCGACGAGAGGGCGCCCCTGGTCTGCTTCGTCCGCGGCGAGCAGTTCCACCGGTCGGGAATGAAGCCGTTCGACGTGAAATCCCTGCCGCTCGAAAAGTGCACCCACGTTGTCTACTCTTTCCTGGAGACGGACAACAATACCGGGGAGCTCATGTTCCGTAAGAGAGGCGGCAAAGACGAGAAGGGTGCGTTTGGTCCTTATTTTCCTCGTACCACGCCACTCGGCTTCTCGCGATTAAACAGGTATTTACTTTGACGCAATATGCTTCGCCTGAACGTGGTGTTTCTAATTGAATGTACTCGTCTAGTTTAGCGATTAGACGAGAATGTTCTGATAATGCCTAGACAAGCACAGTCAGTGAAGGTTAAAATTTGTTGAAGGAAGAGGGCCTCTATTCGCAATTTTTTTTTACGTGAGAGAGAGAGAGAGAGCAAATGATAAATGAAAGGTAGGGAGGTTAACCAGGACTGAGCCCGGTTGGCTACCCTACACTGGGGAAAGGGAAATGGGGATGGAAAGATTAAAGAAAGAAGAGAAAGTCCACCGGGGATATCGTTCAGTCACTCAGTCCGGATTACAGACGCTCACTCAATCCTGTATCTTTCAAATACCGCAGCAGCGCTTTTGTGGCCTTTTGTAGCTGCGATATACGAGGCCATGGTCCCAAGATCTTGTTCAAGGTGAACGGTTTTCTATCTAACTTGTTGAGAGCTGTGCAGAGATCTTGTCTTTCATTTTCAAATGATGGGCAGTAGCACAGTAGATGGTCTATAGTTTCTTCGACACCGCAGGCATTGCACTCGGCGCTATCAGCCATGCCAATCAAAAACGTATATGCATTCGTGAATGCGACGCCCAAGCGTAAGCGGCACAGCATTGTTTCCTCATTACGCGGAAGCCCTGGTAACAGCCGCAGTTGCATAGATGGATCGAGGGAATGCAATCGATGTTGAGTGAAATCAGGTGTGTGCCACTTCTCCAATGTCATACGGTGCGCTAGCTTGCCTAAGTGTTGGGCTGCGTCAGTACGCGATAAAGGTATAGAAACAAAGGTTGCTCCTTCGTGTGCTTCAGTACGCAATAAAGGTATAGAAACAAGGGTTGCTCCTTCATGCGCTTTTACGTGAGAGTGAAAGCATTATATCATTTTCTGGTGTGTGGACGCCTCTCACCGATGATAGTGATTACCGTGATGGAAAGAAAAACGATCGTAGCAGCCATACCCAGTCGTGGACGGCACTTACAAAAGCAAAAGAAAGAAAAACCATGATTTGTTTAGCTCGCTCACATAATCAATCAATCAATCAATCAATCAATCAATCAATCAATCAATCAATCAATCAATCAATCAATCAATCAATCAATCAATCAATCAATCAATCAATCAATCGTACTGTTGCAATATCACCGTGTAGGTGAAACAATGCTCTAGGAGGTTGTTCATCCAAGGGGGACATCTACAGGCGCCGAACTGTTATTTTTATACGTCATGCGATATCGCGTGGCTTCTAGTTGCTACGAACGTTACTAAAATGTAGTCAGCTTACGCACGAGGGCACTGTGCAATACGCTTACGCTGTGCACTGTTCAGGAAAACTCGACGTAATTCTTTTTTTAATTCTGTGTCGTCCCTGCGCTGCTTTAGGCGTCTAATGAGATCGCCGAGAAGAAACAATTTCGATGGGTTTTCCCGTCACAGTCATAAAGCGTGCATCACGCCGTCATGATGGCGCGAAATATTATCACGGGTGTCGCTTGAGTGCACGAGATACGTGAAAGTACAGGGATGTGAAGTTGATCGATTTATGGGGCTGAACTTCCCAGACCTGCGCTGCGGGGCATAAAGAATGCCGTAGTTGGAAACTCCGCAACACTTTGAACCAACCTTGGTTCTTTAACGTGCACCCAAATCAAAGAACGTCATCAGTTTTGCATTTTTTTTGCCACCCGAGTGTGGTCGCCGCAGCGAGGCGTCGAACCTGCAGCCTCATCGTGTTCAGATGCTGAGCCACTGTGGCGTGTTAGATGTCAAAATCAGTAACATGTATGGGCCTAAATGCAAAGCTGAATTATTGCTATAAAAAGAAAATAAGTTGCAAATTATCGGGGGATCTTGTGGTACTTCTAAATAAAATTCATGATACTGCTTTAAGCACGTGTAATGAAGCAGACGCGCCTCATCTTTCCGATAACAGCTCGGAGATGAGGACGACGACCCGTGCTGTGATCTGCAAGAGAACTCGGGTTATTCGCTGCTGCTAGACTGCTGTTTATTTGCTGCTTCTCACCTTTAATTAAGCATCATTACATTTGGTGGAGATTGCTGGAATCCCTCAAGTCACCCTGGAGCACCGCAATCGTACGTTGCCCACCAACGCCATGACTGAGGCGACCTACGCACCGACTGTACCCATGGCCACCCTTGCCACTTCCCTGCCCTTGCCCCTGCCCCGGCCCCTGTCAATAGACACCTATGGCTATTGGCAGGTTCCCATGACTGAGGCTGGTCGCCCAAAGACAGCTTTCATCTTTTCCGACGACCTGTACGAGTTTAACGCTATACCTTCCGGGCTCTGCAATGCTCTTGCTACCTTCGAGCGTATGATTGATACGATCCTTTGCGGACACAAGTGGAAGACTGGTTTATGTTACATGGATGACATGGTTGTTTTCTCGCAGGGTTTTCCGACACATCTGGCCCGTCTGCATGAGATCCCGACCTGCCTCACTTCCGCGGGCTTATAGCTCAACTTCAAGAAGTGCCATTTGGCTGCCCGAAAATTAACTGTCTGGGGTCACGTTGTATCGAAAGACGGCATCCTTCCTGATCCCGACAAGCTTCGCGCAGTCACCGAGTTCCCAAAGCAGACATTTATCAAGGCCCTGCGAAGTTTCATAGGCATGTGATCGTATTTTGGATGCTTCGTGCGGAACTTCGCCTTTATTATCGCACCCTTGATGAAGCTTGTTACCGCAAGTAAAGGCATTTCCGCGTGGTCATCAGCATGCGATGAAGCCTTTGACAAATTACTAGAGTTGCTGACTTAACCGCCGATTCTTCGCCATTACGACCCAACTGCGGCGACAGAGGTTCACACCGACGCCAGTGGTGTCGGCCTTGGTGCAGTCTTGGCACAACGGAAAGCCACGCATAAAGAATGCGTCATGGCTTATGCCAGTCGTACCCTTAAAAAATCTCAGATTAATTACACCGTTACAGAGAAGGAATGCTTAGCCATCATTTGGGCATTGGGCAAGTTTCGTCCTTATCTCTACAGCCGTCCTTTCAGCATCATCACTGACCATCACGCCCTTTGTTGGCTCTCCTCCTTGAAAGTCCCGTCGGGCCGCCTCGGCCACTGGGCGCTTCGCCTGCAGGAATATGACATTCGTGTCACACACCAGTCTGGTCGAAAGCGTTCCGACGCTGACGGCGCTCTCCCACTCGCCGATGACACTCGATGAGGCTTCTCTTTCAGTTCCTTCTCCGACCTCAGACCCGTCACTACTGACCGCTATTGACATGCCCTCCGAGCAAAGCAAGGACACATCACTTGCCCTGCTGCTCGACTACATTGCCGCTCCATCGGTCGTTCCTTCTACGCGGACGCTACGCCGGCAAGCAGCCCACTTTGCCGTGCGAGACAACGCCCTCTACCGCCGCACTATATGTCTGACGGTCGGAAATGGCTTCTGGCTATCCCTTGCCACATGCTCTCCGATATCTGCGCGTACTTCCTTGCTGACCCTCAAAGCGCCAAAGCCGGCGTCCTGAAACCCTTCACAAGGCTGCGTCAACGATATTACACGCGTGGAATGTATCGGTATGTGCAGCAGTACATTCGATCATGCACTGCCTGACAACAAAACAAAATTCCCCTACTGGCAAACTACAGCCGCTACCATGCCCTGCTCGACCGTTCGACCACGTAGACATCGACCTCTATGACCCACTACCATACAGCGGATGTGGAAACCGCTGGATTAGTGTTGGCGTCGATCTTCTGACGCGCTACGCCGAGACCGCGGATCTTCCCGCCGCGACCGCGTGCGACGTTGCGATGTTCATTCTTTGCAACTTCGTCCTTCGCCACGGTGCTCCTCGAGAACTGCTCAGCTATAGGGGTCGTGTCTTCTTGTCACAAGCGATACAATCCCTCCTTCACGAGTGCCAGATCATTCACCGGAAGTCGACCGCGTATCGACCCCAAACGAACGGTCTCGCGGAGCGGTTCAACCGAACACTGGGCGACATGTTGAGGATGTACGTCTCGTCCGACCACACCAATTGGGACACCGTACTCCCGTTCGTTACTTTCGCTTAAAACACCGCGACACAAGCGACCACCGGGTTTTCGCCTTTTTTGCTCTTGTATGGGCGTGAGCCTTCGCGTCCTCGGGATACTATCCTGCCCTACCGACCTGACGCTTCCGAGTGCATAACTATGTCAGAAGTCGCCCGATACGCTGAAGATTGCCGCCCGCTGTCTCGCTCGTTGACCAGCGAGGATCAGGGGCGTCAGAAGACAAGACGCGACAGTCATCACGCCACGCCCGCCTTCCCTGCTGGTTCCCTTGTTTGGCTATGGATACCGCGTCACATGCCCGCCCTTTCTTCTAAACTACTTGCGCGGTACCACGGTCCGTACCGGATCATTGACGCCTCCTCCCCTGTGAACTATATCGTTGAGCCCGTCGCACCATCGCCGGACCTTCGTTGTCGAGGTCGCGAGACAGTGCATGCTAGCCGGCTGAAGCCTTATTTTGATCCCCTCGTCTTCTCTGTTCCCTGAGTCGCCAGGATGGCTCCGTTTCACACCCGGGGCCAGTGTAATGAAGCAGACGCGCCTCGTGTTTCCGGTAGCGGATCGGAGACGACGGCGACGACGACCCGTGCTGTGATTTGCAAGAGAGCTCGGGAGCTGTTCGCTGGTGCTAGACTGCTGTTTATCTGCCGCTTCCCAACTTTAATTAAACATCATTACACACGCATGGACTCGCTAAAGAAAGAAAAACCCAATCGACGTTTTTATTGCACGCTAGTAAAAATCTTGAAGACTAAGAAAAATATTGCAGAGTGTCCTATATTTCTTCTCTATATTGCAGATATCTTGAAAGAGCTGAGAAATCTAAAGCAACATCCAAAAGGGAAACACTTGAAGGTACTTTTCAGCTACGGCGCCGGCGCGCACACGCAAAGCCTGATGAAACAGATACACGACGAAGGGAAGCTCCAGAGAATGGTGAATCACATTGCGTCGTGGCTGGAGAAGCTAGACCTCGATGGCGTAAACTTCCACCTCGAGGGACCGGGTCCACCCGTCTGCAAGAGAAATCAGATTATCACCATACTGAAATTCATCAAGGTAAGGAACTCTGCTATCTCGCTGCTTCGTGGATTATTTAGGTCAACTGCAAAATGAACAAAGACAACGAAGTAGGTGCTCCAAGTCTATGAAGTTAAAAAAAAACATTTATCACGGCTCAATAAAATGTACGTTATCACGCAGGAGTGAAACGTGAATGGAAAGAAATAAATGACCACACTGCCTGACGAAGTGAGAGGTGTAATCGGGGCTCAGCCGGGTGCGCTTTGGCCCCGACCTATATACGCATACGCCTCTGTGAATGGATCGTCTCGGTGCCATACACAGCGGCGAATGTGGAAAGTAAAATTCGCCTGATAGTATACGTGTTCATGTTCGCGTTTCATGCTAGGGTGACAGTAAATCTGTGAAATTTGCATTGTTTCCTTAATGTGCAGCTCGTCAGTGGTGGGGAGTGCATTCCTGAACTCTTAACATGAGCTTTAACTTAACATAGTGGCGCGAAACAGGACGAATTTTTCTTCAGCTACGAGGCTTTTCTTTCGGGGAACCCGTATGGATTTACTTTGTAGCAAGTGCTATGACTGGGTGGATGTCTCATTTTCCCTTTATTAGTCACTTCTCTCCACCTTGCGGGTTTCCGTAGAACTATTACGTCAAAATTTTAACAGCATTGCTTGAACCTTCGTTTCGTATGCCATGCATCTAGAACTAAGTGGTGTCAACTCAAAGCTCAAGGACGTCAGAATATAAATAAATAAATAAATAAATAAATAAATAAATAAATAAATAAATAAATAAATAAATAAATAAATAAGCAAGCAAGCAAGCAAGCAAACAAACAAACATGGTGAAAGGAGCATGTAGGATACGAACACACATATATTCTCTGCGCTGCTAGAGTCGTGCAACAAAATCGACGGAAATGGAAGATAGCACAATATGCGTCCGGTGGGCAACCTCCGCAAAACGCGAGCGATGCTCAACCAAGGCCAGTACACGAGCGGGGTAGATTGTCTTCGAGTGTGATTATATGGCCAGCACTACGAATCAGGGCACCGAATATTAGCGACAGCTGCTTATCGACGACTGCGCTGTCCGGCGGGAGTCCTAGAACTTGAAGAATTATTAAACTGCAGGAACCTGTGGAGTGCACAGCAGCCGCACTCTGCTGCGGCAATGGCGCAGTTGACTAAACGGAATTTCAGCATGGATCTCGGGAACATATCCACACGTATTTGTAGACATGAAGCCTGTATCATCGGGTGAATAAACACCGCCGTTTCTGGAAAAGATATCGTCGCGCTCTAAACTGAAATTGTGCTGCGATTTATATTGCTTCTTTAGTTTCTTGCTTTCCCGTGGTGTCGGCGAACGGCATTACCAGCAAGCTAAAGTGTTGCCGGTTTTGCCAACACATTCAAAGCTGCCTACCCTGGCCAACCGGGCCGGAAAAGCAGCGTCAAGTGCGACAGAGGCCATTACTTTTGGTGCTGAGTATACCGCAAGCCGCAAGGCTCTTCAGCGAAATGAAATATCAGTGAGGTGGAGTATCACTGAAGAACCTTAATATAGTTGAAGCCGAGGGATTAGGAAATGCCCTATATATTCAAGTTTGTGCGACTCGCACTAGTCGCCTGCCGATCCCCGAGAACACCGCATGGATAACAAGAGAGAGAGTAAGGTAAAGGAAAGACAGGAAGGTTAACCAGAGATTATCTCCGGTTGGCTACCCTGTGCTGCGGGAGGGGCAAGGCGATGCGATAGGTGAGAGAGAGAAGGATAAAAAATAAAATAAATAATAAAACAAGCCTACACACATGCACGTACACACGAACTGTTTGTGTAGGCACTGTCACGCAGCCCGCAAAGGCGTTCCTAATGTTGCGCACTGTAACCGTACAATCCTGCGTCACACAGTGCACAGTCACAATTTGTCAGACAGTCTCGTGTCTTTTAGGTACCGCAGCAGCGCCTTCATAGCGGATCGCGCTCATGTTCGCGTGGGCCAGTTTTCAAGTATCTTTTTTTCTGTCGTTGGGCGCTTGTCCAGTTTGTCTAGGGTGGCTGAAAACTACTCTGTCTAGGGTGGCTGAGGACGAGAGCACTGACAAAGAAGGTGCGTGATTGTTTCATTGCACCCGCAGAAGGCATGAATAACAAATTGCGTGTTGAAACAAGGTCCTAATGTTGATGACTTGGTTAAGGGCTTGAAAGGAAAGACACACTTCACATCACACACAGTTTATGAGCATTGTAGACGAGAATTTATGAACAAGGCAAACCTCGTACTGACTTGAAGTTAGACCGTTTAGATATGAGAGGCCATTGAGCGCAGTCCGTGAAAGATCAGGCTAATTAAACTTGCTCTGCAGCACCGAACGATGAGAGTTTAAAAGTGGACATTGTAAAAAACAAGCGCTGAAACATTTCACTGTAGTATAGGTACAAGCAGTGCAAGAAGGACTCGGCGCACGTGACTGTCAGTGCATGCGACGTGCTTACATGAACTCACCCGATGATGACTTTGAGCAGATGCGACATTGCGCGGCGGGTGAAAGCAAGGCCAGAGCTTGGCGCACAAGGCAGGATCCCTTGACTAAGCGTTCATCTGAGCATGAGCGTTGTAGATAACGGTGCTTATGAGCAGCCGCGGTGGTCAAATTCGCACAACTCATCGTCAGTGAAGCCAAGATGTTTTACTGAAATTGCAGGAGCGTGAGCGGCGTTATTTTCAGTTTCGCGAATAAAACGACAGAAATAAAGCAAGAACAATAGCAATGAATAAACGGAAACGAGTGGTACAATTGCAGTGTATAGTTTTGGGTTTCATATTCACGAAAAAGTTTTTTTTTAAAGCGAGGACACTCAAACGAGGAAACGGTCATTAAACATGCGGCGTGCACGTGAGGCCTTATAGCGTAGGCCACAAATGTTCTCTTCGACGCTGCTTTCGCGCCTTCCTTAGTTGCGTATGTGCGTGTCCACCTTTTCTCGCACAGACATTACGGCGCGAGATCGAGAACAGAAAACTCATCACGGCCCAGCTCCCCGCCTGCCGCCGGGACAGCAAATGCTTCTTATTTATGAGCGAGCATATGTCCAGGTAAATATTAAGCTTTGCATCGTTTTACTTTCATAAATATTTCATTCTCATTACCTCTTGCACTTGTGTTGTTGATGCTGCTGCTCCACCAGCACCAGAAAGCGTAAGCGTATAAGGATCTTAATTGTCGCCACGAAGGAATGCTGTAGATCAGGCACGTACCCAGGATTTTTTTTCGGGGGGGGGGCCCACCACCTCTATCATCATCATCATCATCATCATCATCATCATCATCATCATCATCATCATCATGTTTTATGTCATCTACAGGACGAAGGCCTCTCCCTGGGATCTCCAATTACCCCTGTCCTGCCGCCAACCGATTCCAACTAGCACCCGCGAATTTCCTAATTTCATCGCACCATCTATAGTTTTCTGCCGTCTTCTACTGCGCTTCCCTTCTCTTGCTACCCATTCTGTAACCCTAATGGTCCAACGCTTATCTAATCTGCGCATTACATGACCGGCCCAGCTACATTTTTTCCTCTTGATGTCAATCAGAATATCATCTATACCCGTTCGCTCTCTGATCCAAACCGCTCTCTTTCTCTCTCTTAACGTTATGCCTAGCAATCTTCGTTCGATCGCTCTTTGCGCGTTTCTTAACTTGATTTCAAGTCTGCCCCATATGTCAGCACTGGCAAAATGCACTGAGTGCACACCTTACTTTTCAATAATAATGGTAAGCTTCCAGTCAGGAGCTGGCAATGTCTGTCGTATGCGATCCAACCTATTTTTATTCTTCTGTGAATTTCCTTCTCATGATCAGGGTTCCCTATGATTAATTGACCTAGATAAACGAACTCCTTCACAGTCTCTAGTGGCCGACTGGCGATCCTGATGTCTTGTTCCTTTGCCCGACTATTTATCATTATCTTCAACTTCTGCATATTAATATTCAACCCCACTCTTACACTCTCTCAGTTAAGGTCTCCAATCATTTGTTGTAACTCGTCTGCATAGTTGTTGAATAGAACAATGTCATCGGCAAACCAAAGGTTGCTGAGATTTTGCCGTCGATCTTTACTCCTAAGTCTTCCCAGTTTAATAGCTTGAATTCTTCTAAGCACGCAGTGAACAGCTTTGGAGAAATTGTGTCTCCCTGTATGGCCACTTTCTCTATAGGTACCTCCCTGCTTTTCTTGTGTAGAATTAAGGTAGCTGTAAAACCTCTGTAGATATTCTTTCGCGAAGGACGAGTCAGTAAGACGAGAAACTATTTACAGATTATATTTACAACAACGGTTGCAGCGCTGACCGGTTAGATTCACACCGCGAGCCCAGTTCGTTCTTCATCCTCTTTTCTGGAGTGATGGCGCCCACGCACCTCGTTCAAACAAACAAATACCACACGCATGTAGCAATATTTTCCAAGCTTTTTACGTGAGCGTTTTGTACTCCTTGATTGTGTAGTGCCTCTATGACTGCTGGTATCTCTACTGAATCAAATGCCTTTTCGTAATCTATATAAGCCACGTAGAGAGGATTATTGTACTCTGCGGATTTCGCGATAACCTGAGTGATGACATGGATGTGATCCATTGTAAAGTATCTCTTCCTGAAGCCAGCCTGTTCCCTTGGTTGACAAAATCCAGTGTTGCCCTTATTCTATTGGAGATTATTTTGGTAAATATTTTATATAATACTGGGAGCAAGCTAATGGTCCTATACTTTTTGAATTCTTTAACGTCTCCTTCTTTGTGGGTTGGTATAATGTCTGCATTCTTGCAGTTTTCTGGGACCCTTGCAGTCGATAGACATTTCGTATAAAGAGCCGCCAGTTTTCCAAGCATTATGTCTCCTCCATCTTTGATTAAATCGACTGTTATTCCACCTTCTCCTCCCGCGCTCTTCATCGTTTCATTTCTTGCAGGGCCCTTCTGACCTCATCGCTAGTTATAGGAGAGTTTCTGTATCCTGTTCATTACTGTTTCTAAGTGAGGTATCGTGACTCCTCTGAGTACTGTATATACAGGTCAGCTTAGAATTTTTCCGCTGCTTTTACTATATCTTCGAGATTGCTGATGACATTATCTTTTAGTGTATACATCATGGTTTGTCCCAAGCCAGGTTTATTTTTTACTGATTTCAGGCTGCGTTCATTTTTTACAGCTTCTTCAGTCTTTCTTATGTTATAGTTTCGAATATCAGTTATTTTCGCCTTGTTGATCAGTTTTGACAGTTCCACGAATTGCGTAACGCTGTGCGGCCGACACTCCCATACAACCACGTAGAGCGCAGGACTCTGCGATTCTAGACGTACTGCGCGCACAGAGAAAGGTTAGAAAAACAGCCACATAAGCACAGCAGAGAAGTGGCTACGTGATGCGGTTCGACCGATAACTGTAGAAGCGTCATTCAAAGCAAGTAATTGTTCTCCACTTCCAGCAGCGTTTTCTCTACTTCCTTTTTAAATAAAAAGATGTTGATCCATAAATATTCTCATAAACAACGGTTAACTTTTTTATTTTTCGCTTTTCCTTGCAGTTTGGTTGTTGCTTTGGCTCTCTACCTTAGTAGATCGCTTAATTTCTCAACTCCTTGCAATTTTTGTTTCCAGTTGCCAATTTTGCACGAAAAGTGCTATACAATTAGGGAAAAACAGACGAGGTAACGGGCGACAGTCATCTTGCTTATGGGTTTAAGGGTTATTGCAGGATTTCATGATGGACGCACTTTAACATGATTTTATTTCCCACCTTATCCAACCCATATCACGTGTATATGGTTGCGGGCATCTGCCAGCCTCGCGGCGAGCCGTAACTCAAGGAAATAATGAAGCAAAGGCATAAGTTAAACGCAATTGGCGTTTTCTCCGGCCGCAACTCGTTCCACGAGAGTACAGACCAGCTCAGTAACAGCCGCATCCCTTTCCTGGTCCCAGGATCAGCCTAAACAATGAAGGTTGAACTAACAAAAGCAATAGCTATGCGCGTGACGGTTGAATAGATGGTGACAACTGAACGCAACTTGAGTTAATCGCACGGGTGCGGAATCTATGAGAAAACTGTCCTTCACATTACAAGAGATGCCGATAACTACCGCCATCTAAAAGGAGTGGAAAAGGCAGCATAATGCTGACCGATTAATAGCTGCCAAGTCTCAACATTGATCTGGCGGCGCTTTAGAAATATGTGAGGAGTGGTGGCGTGGGTGGGGAGGGGGGGGGGGAGGGGGTATGCCACTTGATTTCGGGGGGGGGGGCCCGGGCCCCCCCGGGCCCCCCCCTGGGTACGTGCCTGCTGTAGATATAGTAGGGGCGGTTTTAAGCATAAAATTCTTTTAGCTCCCGTTGTCGGCGACCTTCTAGTCACTTTGAGCCAAAGAGCAAAGCCGTTATCCGGGCACTCAAACTAGAACATCCGGGAAAGTTGCGACAACAAAACGCGATTTTCCAACCCTCTGCACAGGAACGCATTGCATACGCTAGTTTCTCCCAAACAAGTTACAAGAAATATCGCTTCCGAGTTTTTACTAATGTTTGTTCACAATATCCCTCAAGTTGTAACTTCTAGTACGCTGACGTTCTCTTTGTCATTTCCAATAGCGACGCTCAAAAGGTAGACACAGGACACCATACATGCACTTCAATTCTGGGAAACGGAATTCGCTGCTCATCTAGTGCGCTCGCCGAGCTGCTGTGACGCGCGCAGCCGGAAGCGTCTGATGCACTGCTTTGCTTTCATGGAGGAAGGAAAAAGTTAGGGGACAGCATTACGTCACGCAGCCAGCCTAAGGTCCCTAGATAAAACTTGTTTTGTCTAAGAACGTTGAGCCAGCCTTGGCAAGCGAACTCTCTTTGAAGCCAGCCCTTTGCTCAGTGGCGGCCCAAGACTCTTGCGTCGAGATCACGGAGCAAAAATCGAGATTTGCTGAGGTGTTTGATCTCGCCTCCTTCAGGCGCTTTTCTTCTAGCTCGGTCTCCCTGGCGTCTTTCGCTGCCTGTCGTGCCTCCTTCAGCCGGTTTTCTTCTTCTAGCTGGCCAGCGTCCATGTGGACCAGTGCACAGTATGGCGTGGTGTGGTGGGGTGTGCCGTTGCCAACATGCACATACACTCCATTTTAAGGTTGTGGCTAGTATCATCGCCAACCAGTCTGCTTCGGCGGATTCCATTTCGTGCTTACATCTACTCTCAATTGCGGCAGAGCCAGAAATTTTTTAATTGTAGCGACGAACGCTTGTTACCAAGATACGCCTGTAAGCGCGCGTTCATTCCTGGCCCCTCCTGGCTAGATGCCTTGACCGACATCGCTTGGTATTGAGCTATTGAATGTGCTTCAAAACGCGCAAGTTGGATGTTGCTACCATCCATCGGTCAAGCTGGCGCGGGACAAAGCCGGTCAGCACTATGTAGTACGGCCAGACTAAAGCCCCTCCTTCCACGCGCCACCGCCTGGTCGGCGGAAACGTATATGGAGGGGCTTTAGGCCAGACTGGAGCACATGATCGAGAGAACGCACTCCAACCCTGTCGCGCACCATGCAAACGTTGCGCATGCGCACTGCAGTTGCACGTGGCTGCGGTATGCTACGCGATGTAGATACCGCGTCTGTCACGGAATGCCGTGACGAGCCCGCTTCACTCGCATTTGTGTTGACACGCGCCGAGCGGCGCTGCCTGTGTGGTATGCCTGCCGCATACGCTCGCCGTTGGGGTCAACTACGGGAGTGTGGATTTCGTATTCCTGGCGCGCTCAAACCGCACTATTTTTTTCTCACGCGTTCAGCATTCGCTCTGTAGGCTCATTTAGGGCTACTTTGCAGCCAAACAAAAAGCTATGCAACAAGGCTGATGGGAAAAGAAGCCCACGCGTAGCATAAGCTTTCATTTAGTTATTTTTCTGCTTGGAGTGCGTGGTTTCTCTCATGCAGGAGTGATGTCTGCAGTGTAAGGCAGGAAAGTTTACGCTATGCGAGACGCACGCTTTTCGATCACGTTACTTCAAACTAGCCAGTTGCAAAGAAGGACCAGCCTTACGTTGGCCGTGCCTGTCTAAATGCATGAGTGGTGCGTTAGAGCTCATCCCGCTCGGCGACTGCTAAATGAAATCTGATGTACCTTCTTGCCTTTATTGTCCCCAAATGAAATCTGGTCGCTTGTCTCAAATGTATTAATTTACACCCTGATTTTAAAAGACACAGAATATCGCATTCTGATAATTTCAAAACTTTCTTTCTACAATCTCTTAACTGACTGCCAAAAGTAGATGTAAGGGATTTGTAAGACTTGGCTTTAAGTGCGTGTAACGGGCAAGAAAATTGCCATTACAGCATCTACAAAATTATTTCACCACTGAAATTTCTCAACAGCCCCTGTACATACCTATATACGGTTAAGGAAACAGTTTTGTTCGGCATCAAACGCTCAAACTCCGCTTTGAAGATTTGGAACATACTTGCTTTTTTTGCAATGTTGCGTAGTTGGCAATTTAGTTACTCAATGTTTTCAATACTCAATGTTCTCCCCCCCCTCCTCCCCCCCCCCCTAAAAAAACCTTTAAAAGAATTGAACAGGACCGTCTTCGTCACAGGCGGGCGGCATCCTCATTTCAGGAAGCCATGGGTCCGCGCCGATATTCGTTAACTTCTGAAAATGTTCTAGCGCCCGTCAGAAAATTCTAACATTGCCAAGATCTAGATTTATTTTTCGTGCAATCTTTGTTTTAACATAAGGCATAAATGCTATGAAAAGCTTTCCTATTAAAATGAACTGTGTTTGATTCAAGCATGTTTAAGAAGCTAATGGTTTTAACCCTCCAACGCATTTAATACCGTAATTGAGACTTTAGCACCAACTAAAGCTTCCTCATGATAATCCGGCGCTTCCTGCGGTCTCCTTAAAACTTCCGCGAGCTACAATGTGTTGTGCTTACCTCTATTACGGTCTCATGCAGCTGAAACACGGTATGACAGGAGAGCAATACTTCCGTTTATCATGCAGAAAGAGTGTGATGCAACAAATAAATGCGCATTTTCATTGAAATACTAAGCACTAGAAAGTTTAGGTGAGACATAACATGCCCAGTATTGCAAACTATATTTCAAATTTCCATGACACAATAAAATTTTCGTTTGACCAAATGATTCTCGGTTTTAATTTGCTGTTTTGAATCCAAATTAACCCATTAGGGACCGGTTTCTTTTTTTTCTTGCTATCTTGAAATAAATCTAATATATTAACTTACCTTTATACTAATAATTCACATGCAAAAAATTATTACTCTTGCCTAATTAGTTTTTGAAATATAGCCCGTGACCATATGGTCACGCTGGGCCCCTACGCTACAGCAAAATGCGCGAAGTGAAAAACATTTATTTCAAGCCATGAACCGCCATAAAAAACATACATAGCGAATAGTCGAGCACTTATTTAGTGTGATATGGTTTAAATCATGGAATACACATGCCGACGTCATACTTTGTGCGTTTTGGGTGCACCGCGTTGTTGCAATTATCTCATGCACACCTCCACCTCTTGCCATTAGGTATTGGCGCAACAAAGTGGGCCACTTGCTCATACCCTGTACCAGTCAGGACATCACCAGTCTTTGGGATTCTGCATTGACCAGGCCCTCTAGGCTTATTGCCCCATCGCATCAGGTAGCTTTGTGCAATTTGCCTGCGGAACTCCACGTGCGTGACGTTGAGCCCTGTGCTACGAATTAACGTCCAAGTGTTGCTGATAGATACATCACAAAGTCAAGTGAAAATCGGCCACCACCACTTTTTGCCACGGATTGCAAACCTGTAGGCACCTACATTTGCATCCATCTGGTCCGTACCTCCCATAAATCTTGTACTGAGCAACAGTGTTTGGACGGGCCTCCTTGATTCGATTCTTTTGAATACGAGAGTACCTGTCTGCATATGACATTGACTCTACGCCTTGAATGGTGCTTACGGTCGTTACTACAGAATTGTCCATCCAGCGGACAACAATAATCCCATTGTCGCTCAGCACGGGCTCTTCGTGCTTGCGAGGTTGGCGCTTGACGAGTTCTGGTCCAGCGATAGGGCATTCTTTGGAAACATGGTTCTGCTTCACTGTGCCCGTGCCTTCGTAGCCCTGTGCCTTGAGATGCCTGAGTAGCTGCATGCTTGTGAATAAATTATCAAAATAGAAAAAAAAGGAAGGTTGTGCGTCTCTGCTGCCAGCTCACCCCGCATTTGAAGAAGTGGCGCCGCTGCTTTTCCGAAGTTCTTTTCATATTTTTAGATATTCCGAGATCCCCTGCTTGACTTGATACCCTTTGAGGTTTACAAGGTATCCGTTCTTGGCATTTAGCCGCCATACTATATGCCCGAAGCGGATAGGCTTTCCGCGTATGAACTGTTTCCAGTCATGACGACCATAATACTCAATCATACTTTCGTCATAGCTCAGGTGAGGCACAGGTTGAAAGTGCTCCAGAAATCTTGTTTTCAATAGTGCCATCAATGGGCGCAACTTTGCCAAATTGTCACTTAGGGTTAGGCTTGCATTTCGCTCCGTGCAGGAATCACATTATCTGTATGAAGCGATTTCTTCGCATGGCATTCTAGGTCATCGTGTTGCACATATCCGTGCCGCTGTCCCGATAGCACTTTTTCTCTGGCAAGCGGTTATAGCCGGAAAAAACAAGTACTCCAAGAAAACTTATCTTAATTCTTCTTTGGTAACCTTTGGATCAGGCAAATTCAATATAACGTTTCTTGTTTGTTCGTCAAAAAAGAGTTCGAACAACTCAACAGCTGAAAAGTCCCTTTAGGCAGCAAAGTTTGGGTCGGGAAATATGCCAAGGCTTTTCCGGAGATCACCCTTCGTCCACTTAGAAGCAGTGGATAATTTCGCAGGAATGGCCGCATGAACTGCAGCAGAAGACACCTCTGATGTTCCGTCACTTTGCCCGCCGGGGTCGTTGCGGTCAGACTCGCATCCACCAATGCTGCGTCCGTCGGAGAAAACAGCTTCAGCGCCGGCTCATAGCTGCCGCCCGCTAGATTCTCAATGAGCCTGTCTGAGTCTTCATCGGCCGAGTGCTCATCCAAATAGGTGCTAGCCTATATCGAGCTGCCAGATCTGGCAGCTCGATATAAATCACTGACACATCGTCATCTTCCTCTTCGAGTATCTTCGCTATTTCTTCCAACGTCTACCTATTCAGACAATAAAATAACAAATAACCACTGTGGGAACGCGCCAGCAGCCGTGCAAGAGATGAGAATGCAGTTTGAAAAAAAAAAACAAAAAGTTCGGTATCCTAAAGGCCTAGCGTGACCATATGGCAACGCACAAGATAACGTACTCGTTCATGGATAAATCAAACATAATTCTTTCCCAAATCCTCATCGGAGGTCACATATTCAAAGAGCAATATGGAGGTAACGATATCCAACAATTGCTTAAGCAAGTAGTGAAGAAAAAAAACACTTAACCTTTGGAGCGATGCATCGCGACGCTACTCGCATAGCAACACTTATTCCCGCCTCTGCGAGGGGCTCCCACAAAACGACTCACAGCTGCTGACACTTGGTATCAATAAAGGGGACTCTAATCTGTCAATCGGCATGTCAAAGGCGATTTTGGTGCCGTTTTGTTAACCTTAATTAATTGAAATCCACTGTGCAGACTAACGTGACCATATGGTCACGCTGGTCCTTAATGGGTTAATCCACATCAGGGGCCCTATAACGTAAAACTATTCCAATCTATTTTTATTCCAATTTCGGGACGTCAAAGTTACGTAACGACCGACTCAAGCATCAGGCGGTAACCCGCAGCGTTGTTTCAAAAACCCAATCAAACGCGCTCCTCGTTTATAGGAGGTCACCATTTTATTTCTTTCAAAGCGAATAACATCGCCTACATTGAGCAGATGTTCTTATAGAATAGGCTGAAAAGACGCGAGGAGCACGCTCAAGTGGAGAGGGGTTCCATAACCGGATGAAGAGGGCGGTGCCGGCGTCAGCGATTGATCCACTTCCCCTTACTTAGTTTGCCGTGGCTGGTCGAAAATTGCGGCGGCGTGCAACGGAATGTTAAAAATGCCGCCAGAACGGATCCTCAGCAAAGAAGAGTTGGCAGTGTGGTTTCGCAGACGCGCCGAAAGGGCGTGACAAGGTTATAATGCCAAGGAAAAATGTTTCTTACATGCAAATAAATCCATGCTCCCCTGCAACTCCGAGTAGCTAGTGCCAGAGCAAGCGGCGGATAGCCATCTTTGATTCCTTTGGGAATGGGGCAGTCTCCGGCTATACAGCAAAATATTCCCTTTGTTTCGGCTTATAAATACGTCTTTAACGTGTACACGTCACTTTGACGCGGTGAGCTTTCGCGGTTTTGTAACGTCACGCGACGGACAGGCGAAGTGGGCGCAGCCCGAAAACGTTTGATCAAAGCCAAAGTATTGTGTCGAAAAAGGCGTCGTATCAGAAATGTTTATTTTTCTTTCGCGTTCGGTTTAATAATACATAATCAGTGTGCACACATCATATCAGATCAGTTGATCATATCAGTTTTAGCGGTTTTGGTGACGTCCCGTGAGAGACAGGCGCGGTACGGGGGGCCTGAAAAATTTTTTGGCCGATCACGGAGGGCAGATTGCGGAATTGGAATGGAAAAGTTTGGAATAGCTCTATGTTATAGCGCCACAGTGCAGGTGTTTATGGCGAAAATGATCGCTAAATTCAGAAGAATTCAACTAAGCTTGTACTTCCGCTCCAGCTAAAATTTCTTCATGGCATTCCTTGTCCCTACGCGGAAGCGGAGCACTCCGAGTACTTCTTGTACAAAGGCACGCAGCGGTCGGTCATTTTCTTTTGCTTGAACTCAGAAGCGCAACCGAATTGTTGCTATTCGACGTGTTCGCGCTGTCCTGGCCACAAATTCCGCGTCGCAATCCGACCACGAAGCAACCGCCGCGACTGCCTGCCCCCACACCCGTGCAACACAATGGGCGCCGAGCGAGGCGGGGCCGTTCGAACGTTGTCACTACCCTGAACGGTGGTGCTGTAGTCGAAGCATTGTGGTTCGTTTGGTGCGTTTTAGCGCCAAAATTCAAAATCTAATTTGAGCCGTGCGCCACAGTGACGTTCAGTAAGAGGGACGTTGTGGACACGCCCCGCTACGCCGTAGCCTTCGCAAGACATTGAAGGAGTGGCAGCACCAAGAGGTGGATCAAAGGGGATCTTTGATAGCCAATAACTGCGCTTCTGCTGATAGCGTTGAAGTAGTTTGTACAGCGAATTATTTCTGAAATAGTCTAGTTTCTGGTCAAATGCTTTTATAGAGTTCGATAAGAAGTGCTTCAGGGTCACTTCCCTTGAAGGTTCGGCGAACGTCTCGACAATGGAAGTGCGAATATTGGGGGGAACATCTCATGAGGTACCTACACGTGATATAACTGAGGAAATACGTCGCTATGAGAAATCGTAACCTCTGGCGCAGCACAGTAACGAATAGTGGAGCTGAAACAGAATTAAATGACAAACGATAAAAGTTTTAATTGCTTCGGGAACTTTCGAGATTTGTGCTAGGCTCAGTATTCCGTTCCTTACAGCATTTAGAAAGCATCTGGAAAGCATATTACCTTCTTGCAGGCACCTCGACTACCTGTTCCTCATGACGTTCGACTACAGGCTGGATGATCTGTCCGCGACAAAGATAACCAGCGGATTATATTTCTACAAGGATAACAACGGTCCTACAACAATTGAATCCGTAAGTCATAGAATGAGTGGCGTCTCTCATTTTGTACTCAGCCAGAATTGAGAGCAAAACTCGAGAGAGCCCACAACACTTTGAAGTTCTATGTATCTGCATAAATAAATGATGAATCTTTGAATAAATTTTGCATGTTACATACATACATTCCCAGCATTCCATTTTTACGAAATTGTCGCTTTATGCTATTAATATTTTCTCGTCTCCCTCCCATTCGCATCCGAAATTCGGCATTCAATGAAAATTGGCACGTGGACCCTCCCCCCTTGTCTTCAGGGGCGCATTCACAAAAATTCTTGTTCTGAGGCGTGCTTTCTGCCACTGGTCGGCCGCAAGTCAAGCGTCAGGATTGGCGCGAGTTTTCTCTAACGAGCAATCCTGGCGGAAGCGATTTTTACGAATATGGGCCTTTGCTATCAGTACCCTGAAACGACCAAGCGAACACCAGGAGCGTCAAGGCGAGGCGGCTGTCGCTTGCATTCTCGATTGCGAGCGAATCTGCTGCGACACCGCCAATCACAGCATTCGAAGTACGAAGCACTTTATCTGGTGGTCGCTTATGGAAGCGTGTTTCTTAGGCGTCATGAGGAATACTAAGCAATACTTGAGGTAAATAACATCCAACATTACTCAGTTTTGTTGCTTAGAAGTTGGTTGTAATACCAACGCTATGACTGTAGGCAAACCAGCGGCGTACAAACATTTCTAAAAACGCTGTTGCCATTTGGCTTGTCTCCATTTTTTTATTTCTATTTATTAATCCAACTACGATCTGACTAAGCGTACCTATCACATCAACGGTCGTATCTGTTGTAAATTTAGGAAACCTGCCTTGGAAAATGGATCGATTCCGGCGTGCGCAAGTACAAGATCATACCGGGCCTCGCCGTACACGGCCGCAGCTTCACGCTAGACAACCCTGCCTACAATGGCGTCAGTGCCAAATTGAAGAAGAACCACCCGCTCGGAAACGCCGCAAGCTTCACTAAGACGGACGGCTACATGAACTACGTCGAGGTGAGAACGACTTCTGCTTCTGTGAGAATTAAAAACATTCTCTACCCGGCTTTTAATGCTGCTCCACTAGAATCTTGTGTAGCGCTGGGAGGAAACTGCAGTGAAATGAACGATTGAGTCGTGGATATATCGCTACGAGCAACATTGGGGCTATGAGAGACGCCGTTGTGGAATGCTTCTGACAAAGTTTGATAACATGTGGATCTTTATTGTGCACGTAAATCTTAGTACACTTACGTTTTTGCATTTCCGACCCGCGCGAAAGTGCAGCCGCCGTGGCCGGGATTGGAACCTGCGACCTCGTATTCAGCAACGGAGTGCCATTGAGCATCGCCGCTGTACCTTTTAGTAATTTTTGTAGGAGCTCAATACATTCGCGGAATTCATTTTTTACAAAAAAAAAAAAACGCTACTGGGAACAGTGGCGCCGTGATAGTTCAGCTAACGTGGAAATGATTAGCTATAGTTATCGTTCCTGATACCCTTGCCTGTGGACAAACGCACATTAGGGAGAATATGCCTGCTGCTTAAGACATTAGTTACACAAATGCTGGGGCAGAAAACTTAAACTATGACACGAAATGAAGCCTAAGCGTGTATCGCGAATTTATTAAAGCGCATGCCTAAACAAAGTACACTCCGCAATCTGAAACACCAGCAATATATTTAAGACATATAAAAAGAAAGTCAATGGTCTACTTTCCACGAATAAAGAAGTCGTGTCGAGTAGAGTGTTTCGAACAAACCACCATGGCGTCTGTGGCTTTTATCCCAAAGCGCAAGCTTCTTATGCATGTCGTTCTCCATCGCGCGTCGTCTGCAACATTTGGGAAACGATGAAATGATGCATTGCTGTCTTTCCACCCGCGATGACACGCCCATAATGGCATACCGCAAAATTATTGCGACATCCGCCTTTTTCTTTTTTGTGTGTTTTGTGCTTGGCAGCATCACCACGATCTGAGAACTACGAGGCAACGTTGCAGGCGCACGCTGCAATATGAGAACCAGCCGTTCATCCTAGTTCGGCTGGTCCACAGCACGGCCACTAGAAGGCGAGAATTTAGTTGGAATCGCTAACAGGACTTCCTAAAGGTGTGAGAAGTCCCTTTCTACAGCTTCGCTGTCCTTGATGCATGAGTCATTCAGAATGGCATACATTTGCGAATTTTAAAGCGTTTGGCCTTCTTTGAGAACTAACCGGTGATTTCCTGCGAGTGTCTAACCGTTTTTCGCGGGCTGATCCCCGAAGATAGTGCAGTCTAACACAGTAATCGCACCGTAATGCACTACCACCACGGCACTATTGAAGTCAAAATGTTTTACTCCAACACGCGATCGTCACGTCAGAGCGCTCAACAGGTTTTAGTGCTCCCGATCTGTAGGCAGCGCTACGCCAGCGCATCCAAATGATTGCGCATTGCTTGTTTTCGGCCAGTACGCTGCCTCTCAGAGGTCACTTGCTGGACCGATACTGCGAGGGAGAAAGCGAGGCGAATGCCTTTACGGAGAGTTCACTTGCCGATCGAGGCTGCATGGAGTAAGTGAAAGTAAAATAGAGAGCATTGCGTTATGCAGCCAGCCTTGACAAGCGAATGCTCAGTGTAGGGTAGCCAACCAGACTATTGACTGGTTAACATCCCTGCCTTCCTGTATTCTTCTCTCTCTCTCTCTCTCCGTGAAGGCACAGTGGTGGCCCAACCCGTAACCTCGTGCGTCGAGATCACGGAGCAAGAATCGAGATTTGCTGAGACGTTCGGTTCCCAGTAGCCATGCCAGTAGTTTTTGTTCGATGCACGTTTGATCGGCAGCCATGCTGTGGCTCTACTTGCAGAGCGAGAACACTAAGACCAACCGCGTACTTTGATGTGCGATCGCGTGTTGGGCCATTACTGTTCCACCAGGTTTGACTTCAATCACGCTGCGGTATGCGCCCTCTTCTTTCTTTGCTTCCTCCATGCTAGGCTGGCTGCGTGACTTAATGCTCTCCTCAGTTAAACGCAGACGCTGTCGTATAATACGCTGCTCTATAGATTCCGAACTGATCCTCGCAGAAGTGGCGCTCAATGTATCGGTTGGCTCCCGCGTAAAGGAAAGTCATGGGGGTAAAGGGAGCGCCATCCATAAAACACCGTGCAGCGCAGTGCCACACGCAACCACCTTCCACAGAATGCTAAGCGCATCAACCGTTGTCGGTTTTTCTAGGGGTCTTAGGTTTTCATCGTCCGGCATGGCTCAACACATTTTTTTTTCGTTGTTGCTGGAGCTCGACATCACATATGTGCGTACAAATATACAGGTTTAGATGTCAAAGCTCAGTGGATAGTCGTCACACGGTTTTCAAACAGCCTTGCATTTATAGAATATCCTGAGGGTTTCCAGGGATTTCGCACTCAGTAATCATTCAGGAACACACTGAGGATTTTCGTCGGCCCATAAAGCGGGGAAGGCGTTTTTGTGATTCTTGAGGACGACGGGCTTGTGTGAACGTCTGTGACTATTAATGCAATTACTATTAGACCACACGCGTCAACTAACTCACAGCTAATTTCCATCTTTCCTTCCTTCCTCTCTGTCCCTGTCATCTTTGTTTCACCCGTTCCAATTCCCCCGGTGCAGGGTAGCCAACCGGACGTTATTCTGGGTAACCTCCCTGCCTTCTGTATTTCTCTTCCCCCCCCCCCCCCCCCTCCCCCGAGGATCTGCTTTTTAAACATCAACAAACTGTGAGGAGGAGGAGAAACTTTATTATTGCAGAAACCGTTGCGCGGTTTATTCCTGGGTGGTTCCCTCTGACAGGGCTCCACTGGCGATCGCGGCTCGCCGGGCCTGGTCGAGGGTTGCCAGTTGGCTTCCCAGGTCCAGTTCGGAGAGTCTCGCCTCCCAAGACCACGTAGTGAGTGTGTGTGTTGTGACTCGTGGCGAAATTGCGTCGCCCGGACGGTCGGTGCATTCGTGTGTTATGTGGGCGAGTGTCGCTGTGTGGTTGCTACACCAGGGACATGTTCGGGACGTATAACTGTCTGGGTAGATTGCGTGTAGACGAGACAAGTGTGGGTATGTGTTAGTTTGCAGGCGGCGCCAGTCCCTTGCCTGGAGTTTATTGAGAGCTTTGTGTGGGGGAGCGTATTGCGTTCTTCCGAGCCGTTGGTCCTGCAGTATTTGTTGACCTGTCGTTAACTCGTGGGTCGCTCGTCGGTCTGTCGGGGGCTGAAGAATGGTGTGGTCTGCCGCTCGGCTAGTGAGACCTCGAGCTGCGCAGTCCGCCTCTTCGTTGCCCCGCAGGCCTTCGTGCCCGGGGCACCAGACGATACCATGGGTCCATTGTAGTGTGCGACCCAGGATTCGAATGGCTTGTATAGGGAGTGTTCCATTCAGGTATAAACGACAAGCCGCTTGTGAGTCAGTAAGGACACAGGCGGACCTTCCCTTGCTCTCAGCGTCGCGAAGTGCGAGAGCGATTGCTGCTGCTTCTGCTGCTGCGCTGCATGTGGCGCGGATGGAGGCTGAGGCTACCAGGTTCCCTTGATTGACAACGGCGATTGTGTATTTGAGCCCGCAACGTGGCGACGAGGGATACGGGCTAGCGTCCGTGTAGTACGCATCCGGATCGCGTCCCGACCGCACGCATACTAGGTATGCACATCCAGGAGAACAACGGCATAAAGCTAGCCTCAGAGAAATTAAATCACGTAATAAGAAGCACCGCATCACTCATCGCCAGAGTAGCGCGCAGCAAAGATGGTTTCACAGAGGACGAAACCTTAAGACTGGTACAAGCCCTCGTCAGCTACCGTCAACAAACTGTGAACTGGCTTCTCGGAAATGCGTAAGCGTGGACCTTGCGTACGGATCGCAATGACACCCAGACATACGGAAGCGCCATATAAAGTGAAGGCCTAGCAACATAATCATGTCATAAGGAACTCTATCATTGTTATCGATTACTAGCTACCTTATCACGTGCGGTCATAATGAAAATTCTTTTTTAAGCATCATCTGTAGCCCATCCCAAAAGTATGTGCCGTACCAAAAGTGTAAAAAAAAAAAAAATACGTGATCCATTGTTTCCGGTTTCTTGCGCATAAGGCAGTCCGACCACCATGCTCTTGTGAGCCTCTTGCTCGTAAAAACGTTTTGACTGGTACAGTTCCTGTCTGCAGCCTATAAAAGGCTTCTGATGACCCTACCACGCCAATTTTCTTGACATATGTTTTAACACGTTTTGTACAGGGCCTTCATGATATACAGCTCAGTACAATATCTGGGCGGTAGAATGTCACACACATCATTTAATAATTTCGCCTTTTCCTTTTACGGAATAGACGTACGCATAAGAAAATGGCACTGACAGATTCATGTATTCTCTGTAATCTCCCTAACATAACCAAGGATATTTCTCAGCATACTCTCCATGCTTACAACCAGTTCACTTATCGCTCAGGTGGACTTCAAATGGCACACTGTATACGTAAAAAAAAGACATTATGTAGCGTAAAAACGGGAGCCTATTATATAGCTCCTGAATGATAAGACGTACGAACCTTACGCCCCCAACCATTGCTTTTCCGAACAAGTCGGCGCTGCGCCATCTTTCACAATGAGACGCCCGCATAAAACCTCGCTAACACTGTGTGCGTACTTTGTACATTCATCCGCAAACAGTTTAGCAATTGCGTAACGTACCACAGTCGACCTGGCTAAACACAGGACAGCGTACGTTATCGCATCACTGTGTATATGTATAGCCATCGACCTGTACTAACCCTGCAGATGCATACTGGCCGA
Source organism: Dermacentor albipictus (assembly GCF_038994185.2). Lineage (NCBI taxonomy): Eukaryota > Metazoa > Arthropoda > Arachnida > Ixodida > Ixodidae > Dermacentor > Dermacentor albipictus. The sequence goes on from NC_091821.1 coordinate 388,964,588, forward strand.
GTCTTCCGATTCGTCGGGAAGACTCCCGAATTTCGACGAATTCTCCAGATTGTACGGGCGCGGCGTTGAATTTGTGGAGCTTTGTGGAGTCTGAAGGCGCGCATCCTGTGGATTGCGGTGGCGCTGCGTCGCATTTCTCCTGCTGCTAAATATCTCCTTTCCTTCTGGTACAGGTTCGCGAAATCTACTCTGCTTCCATGAGCATGGCCACGCTCGAACGCTAGCATAAGTGCTACATTCCAGCGCAGCCATTCCAAGTGTTACACATGTTTCAGAATTCAAACACGTATTTTTGAATATTTTCGCTGTTCCTTGGGCCTGTCGGCGGCCCAACCTATTTGGGTTCGGAAATCTAATAGCACTATAATAGTTCTAAATGTGTTGCTTGTTTGCTCCACTAACACATGGACACGGCCGGACCACACTCCGCGCGCGTTGACCTTTTACCGTCTTTGCCAAGGCAGTGTTTTCCATACCGGCGACCGCTGTCCTTCGGCTGGCGCTGTCCACCAACCCCTGCCCTGCCGCTCACCCTCGTAGCGCTGATGCGAGCTCAACGGAACACGCGTCAGTTACCGCCGATTTTGCTGACTGAGGATTTTGACTTTTATTATTGTTAAAACAGTCAGACATCGCGCAGTGATTTTGCAAATGATACGAGCTTTGCAGAGATTGCACGGAAAGCCGTAATTGTATACCCACCGCATCAACATCTATTATATAGCCGGCCTCACTCGCTTCGTTGCCGCGTGATGATGTCCCCCGGCCACTGCCTCGCACCGGTTACTCCATCGAGAAAAGGCCCCCGCAGCAATTAAAGGTCGCGCGAAGCGGCCGCATGAGCAACGAGAAGATTTAATAAAGTGGTTAACTCCAAGGCCCCGGAAACCAGCATGCATGGCCCTTCAAAACACCCTAGCAACGACGCATTGCAGCAGCACATGTTTGTTTGATTCCTGGTGGGGGCAATTGGGAAACAGTGAAGATGGGACTACGCCCCACCCCTCTAGCTTGTCACGAGTTGGGAGCACTTGCCTCCCCAGACGCTTCATGAAGTCGCGTAGGTGGCCAGGCGGAAATGACACCGTTATCGCATCCCACGACACATCATTGGAGCGCGCGCGGCGCTCTGGGGGAACTATAGAGGAAGCAGTAAGGCTGACATAGTATCTGCAACATGGTTTTCGAGAACGTCTACACCAGGACATAGCTGTTGTATGTAGCGACAAAATGCCGCGCCCGTAGAGCAGGTGCGTTTAACACCTGCGGTCTGCGATTTAAGTGCACGCCCGGTAACATGTAACGAATTTTTGTGCCAAGGAAATAGCAGGCGAGTTCACGCGCAGGACACTGATCACGCTGTAACAGGTGGAGCACAAATCGCAGAGCAAGCAGCCGGCAGCGGACAGACACGGATGAGAACGCGAACCCACCACGACAGCGTGTTTGCCCAAGCGCCGCGCGACAGATCACTTGTGTACTGTCCGACTAGAAGACGGAACAAAGAAGGGACTGCAAGGACCTAGTAACCCGTAATGGTGGCTGCACGACATGAGAAACATACCACACATGGCTGCAAAATACATACTGTGCTGAGTATCTTCTTCCTAATAAGGATAAATCATACACAAAGAGAAGTTTATTGACGCGTATTCTCACTTGTTAAATAATCTTGTACACTTTGTTTAACAGAAAAAAGCACTCAAAAGAACAGCAATGACATTTACAATGCGCTAAACATAGCAGAGGGTGACAATGTTATTTATAGTTATACGAGGAGAGATGTATTAGCATGTGTGCACACGTGAAGAAAAGGGTTAACCTAGCGGTCCGATTTTTATTAGTCATATCACAAGAAGCAAACAAATACTGACACCAAGGACAACATAGGGGAAATTACTTGCGCTTAATAAATGAAATAAAGAAACCATAAATTAATGGAAATGAAAATGGATGAAAAAAAAAACAACTTGCCGCAGGTGGGGAACAACACCACAACCTTCGCATTTCGCGTGCGATGCTCTACCGATTGAGCTACCGCGGCGCCGTTTCCCCATCCACTTTCTTGGGTATTTATGTTTCCTAGTAGAAACATGGAACTGTTAGCCAGCGCTACCACTCACAGACCTTGGCGGTGGTTGTATAACATCCTTTCTGCCACAGGCGTCACGAGAACATGATATTTTTGGGTGAAGACAAATGGTCAATAAACCCACACATGCTACTTGAAGGCATCAATGTTGCCGGATTCGAGATCCTCGTTATCATGTGTACGCACGTGTCACTTTCCCGCGTACCGCCAATTTCCGCTAGCTTAAGCAGGTTCAGAATACATGGGTATACACCTGATGTGCTATAGAATTACAACCTATATTTTCCTGACGTCACCACAACTTGATACAATATATACCTGACAGCACTCTTTCTGTTTCTTTTTTCACATTGTTATATAATTAAAAACAGAGCCCTCTCGGGTTTGCAGAAGAATCTACGAAAGAGGGGATGGAGCGGACTCCCAGGTTAATAGCGAGTGATGGGAGTTATAATCTGGTCATTTATTACTTTCCAGAACCGCGTGTGCCACTCCCTTAAGAAGTGGTTCACCCCGTTTCGTGCTAGTGCACCTGCTAATATTTCTTTCATTAAGATCCGTGTGCGTTTAAGTACTGGGTAAACAGTTTTTTGGGGCTTCCTTTTTCACTCAGCCATTCATCTCCTCTTCCATAAGCTATACATGATAACTAATGTTAGCAGTTTGTTGAAAGGGTTTTTCTTTTTCTCCCGTTGCAATAGTCTTAACTTGAATGTGTTAGAGGCCACTCTCCACGATACTTTGGCTGCATTGCACTCATTTAACGCGTGTTTTTGCGATTCTGGTTGCGGGCAGTTGGGACATCGCTCTGTCGCTGAAACCCCGAACCATGCCAACTGCATCTTTGTTGGCAGGACTCCCCATCGTCTTATCTACTGAAAGTCCTTAAGTTCGCTGAGTAGGTGTGTTTTATTCCATAGTTTCCACTTTTATTTTGCGCGTTCTTCAATTTCTTCGGGTTCAAGTTCCCGTTTTGCAGTTTCCGCATTCACCTCTTCTGGTTTGATTTCCATTAACGAAGTGTCCGGACACAATTCGCCAATTGCCCATTTTGCGTTAATTGCGTCCTTGAGCATTCAGCAGCGCGTGTTTAGAAAAAGTTTATTTCGACAAGAGACGATACGAACATTGAGTCATAATCACGGCACAATTCCACCCGGACGATAACATGTAAGAAACGAAACACAGCGCGTTGTCAATGTAAGTAGTGTCCGAGTCCTGACGCACCAACATATAAACACGTATACCCACGGAAAGGCACAGTTACACATAAACTAAATGCCACATGTACAAAATGATTTTCAATATATACAGTGTACACAATGGTTATATACAATGATGATGTGATAGAACACTTTACACAATTTTGAAGTGATGTGCACGAGATGTGTATATACAAAAATGATCATGTATACGAGAGGACACACACACAGAAATCACGGGCACCTGCATTCTATGTGCATTAAATGAATAATTCTGATGGGCTGGCTACAAGAACCAGGCTGGACGAAAATTCAGCCGTACGCGTCCATCAGCCACCGACAGGAAACGACATGACCACTGTCGAAGGAACTCTTCTTCTCCAAGGAAGAACAACTCCTCCGACAGAAACGACAGTAGCTCAGAGTAGAGCCTCCCCATAAGTGGAAACAGAGCGCGGTGACGACGTCCCATGACAACTGCCTCGCACCGGTTACGCCATAGACAGAAGGCCCCCGCAGCAATTAAACGTCGCGCGAAGCGGCCACGTGAGCAGCGACCAGATGTAATAAAGCGGTTAACTCCAAGGCCACGAAATCCAGTATGCACGGCCCTCCAAAATATCCTGGCAACGACGCATTGCAGCAGTACATGTTTATTGGATTCTTGAAGGGGGCAATTGGGACACTGCGAAGATGGGACAACGCCCCACCACTCAAGCCTGTCCCGAGTTGGAACCACTTGCCACCCTAGACGCCACATGAAGTCGCGTAGGTGGCCAGGCAAAAATGACGCCGTTATCGCACCCCACGACACATTATTGGAACGTGCGAGGCGCGCTGGGGGAACTAGAGGAAGCAGTAAGGCTGACATAGTATCTACTACGCGGTTTTGGAGAACGTCTACATCAGGACATACCTGTTGTATGTGGCGATAAAATGGCACGGCCGTACAGTAAAATGTAGGTGCGTTTAACACTTGTGGGCCGCGATTTAAGTGTACGCCCGGTAACATGTGGCGAATTTTCGTGCCAAGGAAATAGCAAGCGAGTTCACGCGCTGGACACTGATCATGCTGTAACAGACGGAGCAGAAATCGCAGAGCAAGCAGCCGGCAGCGGACAGACACGGATGGGAAGGCGAACCCACCGCGAGAGCGTGGTTGCCCAAGCGCCGCGCGACAGACTAGTTCTGTACGGCCCGACCAGAAGAAGGCACCAAGAAGGGATTGAAAGGACCTAGTAACCCGTAATGGTGGCTGTACGAAGTGACAAACGTACCACACTCGGCCGCAAAATACAGACTGCGCTAAGTACCTTCTTTCTGATATAGGGTAAATCATAACCTTGAACATCTTCAATATTTCGCCTTACATCTTCAAGAATTGAGAGCCACACAGAGTCTGATATGCCATTAGAGGTGTAGTCAAGGCCTAAAATGCGAAGAGAATTGCTCTTTTGAAGGTGGAAAGGGGGACTTAGGCATGTCTGTGGTGAACCAATGAACAAATAACGGCATTTTGAAAAAATTTAGCGCAGCACCTGAAATATTTCCGTACTCAGTGAAAAATTCGAAGGCTACGGGTTAAGCTATCTTCATTCCTGAGATATAATGTGATGTCACCGGCGAAGGCTGTCACCTTCACAACACCACTACCAGGCAGTGGGAGACCGCATACGTAAGGGTCTCTCACTATTGAGCGCAGAAATGGTTCAAGGTTGAGCACAAAAAGTACTGGGGACAGAGGGCACCCTTGACGAACGCCACGAGTAACGGGAAACGGTGCACTTTCTCGACCATCAAGGAACAATGTACTTCGGATATTTGAATAGGTATTCCTAATAAGTTCAACAAAATTTGACGAGAAGCCGAACGAGGTCAGTACATTAAAAATGTAGTTATGTTCAAGGCGATCGAATGCCTTTTCTTGATCCAGTGGAACTAAGAGACCACGTGCCGACCTGGTCAGCGTGTATGTCATTATGTCACGAGTAACGAACGAAAGACTGTGTATCTCTCTGCCAGGGACTGAGCATGCCTGATGGTGTCCTATTAGGGAAGGCATCAGGCTTCTCAAGCGCCGGGTGAGAACAGCTGTGAAGGTTTTGTAGTCAACGTTGAGAAGCGTGATTGGCCTCCATTCCTCTGGATGAACTGATGACGGATCGTGCTTAGGTATCAGCACAATACGACCGTCCTGAAAACTAAACGGGAAATCAAAGTTCTCAAGGCATTGGCTGATAACCGATACGAAAGTGGCACCAATATCTTCCCAGAACGTTAGATAAAACTCCACGGGTAATACGTCCGGCCCTGGGGCCGAGCCACGCTTCATAGAAGATAATGCTGCTTTCACTTCCTCGGCTGATGGTCGTGCACAAAAACGGTTAGCTACCTCAGGTGGAACATGAGGCAGCCCACTAAGCAAAGTATGAAGTCCTTGAGAGCCAGAATCTATTTGCATGGTTGTACGCGGCATGTTTTCAAAATGCGTTACAAATAGCGAATAATCACGTGTGGGAGGTGGTGTAACAGGAAGTGCTCTTGGGGCTGCAGAACCGAATGCATTCGGCTGTCTAAAAAGCGAGTTTCTTGAAAAGCGCAGAACTTCGGGGTGCGCACACGGATTACGTCTGCATCGCCAAGCAGCAGCTGACAAAGACGACGCCGCGATGAGGCGTTGGAAATGCCTCCGTAGCTCACGCTGCCAGGACCGCATCAACGGAGTCAGTTGATTGACCCGAAGGGCGATGCGGAGCTTCGTGGCAGTATCCGCATGAGCGCGCTTTACTCGTGGGGCCGCCATTTCTATGTCGAGTTCATCCAGGCTTGACGACAGTCCAACGCTGCTATCAACTCCGAGGCTGAAGCTGTTTTCTGATGAGGATGATGTCGGTAGCGGTAGGACGGCGGGATTGATTTCATCGTCGCCGACAACCTCGGCAGTCGGGGGCCCACCCAGATGCAATGGCTGCGCCGCTGTAGGAGATGCAACTGAGGCGGATGAAGCCGCAGCAGACTTCGTGGGTACATCGACTGCAGCGATCGCAGGGTCAGGCGCTTTATCCGCGTTCAAAACTTTGCTGGGATCAGGAGGAGTGATGGTAGCAGCCGAAGTGGAGGCGCTTTCGGCCACAGCACGCGTGTCCTTCGCTGCTTGGAAGGCCAGCGAACATGGCGTGTTGCGATCCGCCACGTCACGGTCTTCTTTTTCAGTAGAGGAGGCCGGCGAACATGACGCGCTGGGACTTCTCGAGCTGCACGCCTCTTCTTTTTCATTTCTTGACGCTAGTTCTTGCGGTGTCAGTGCAATTTCTTTGGTTATGGCCTCACGCGCAGTCGCAACCGCAGCTGACGCCGGCGGTAAGGGGGGAAAGGCTCCAGTAGCAGCGTCTGAGTATGAACGCCGCACAGGGCACGCGACCGTAGGGTGACTATCCCCGCAACGCCGACAAGGGCGGTCACACCCGTCGCTTTCGTGGCCATGGACGCCACAACGGCCACAGAACGCTGCGGTGCACTGTGCACGGTAGTGGTCGCTGGAACCGCACCGACGACACACGCGTTGCAAGCCGCGGTAGGCAAACGTCACACGATGACCAGAGACTCGCAGATAATTTGGGACCGGGGTTGTGGCACTCATTTCCATACGCACGAAGCGTGTGCCCATGAGCACGCCACGTCGTCCGCTCATGCGACCAGTATTGACAGACAGAACCTTGCCGTATGGTGATAGTGCCTGGACGAGGACTTCGTTCGGAACGAAGGACGGCAAAAAGAGGCGTGTTACGTTGGTTACCTGCGGGCCAACTTGAACGACGGGACAACGCTCGCCACCGATGACGAGGCAGCCAGCATCGACGATTAGAGTCATGGAAGCCATGCTCTTGACGGTGACTTGGAAGTTGAGGCCTCCCATGTGCTGAACGCAGTAGACCTCAGAGAGGCCAACTATTGAGGCCGTCGCGTCGACGACGGTCTCGGGACCATTCCCCGTAGGGACAACAACGTCAAAGACTTGGGCCTTCGAGGGAGTCCATGACGCTCTAGGCGCCATGGCGTGAGAGGTGGACGTCCCCGACGTGGAACACGCAGGGGCGTCGGTAGAAACGCTTGTTCCGTGCTCCTTCTTCTTCTTCTTACCGGCCCCAGTCTTGGTACCGGCCACAGCCGCGACCGGTACAGGTTCAAAAATATCGCAACGGAGCCGATAAGTTGCAGGCACTACAAAGATACTCTATCCAAAGAACCCCACTTGTTGCGCGCACTACTGAGCAGACTTTTCTCTCATAACGTATCTCAGAATATGCGTAGATATATTGTGCACATCTGGATATAATGCATTTCAGACGTAGTTCTTACTTTTTTAAAGTCACTTAGATATTTATGCAAAATAAGTTGATGCTTCGATGGTTGCCAGGGAAGAATTCCAGTTAAGTGGCACCGAAACAAGGTGACACTGTGTCGATGTGGGGAGTAATTTAAGCAAAAAAAAAAGAGGACGCTCAAGCTTCGCCTTTAAGAGTGGAACGCGATAGCATTCAAGAAGCTCGCAGTGCTTCTCACGGTTCCGGGCTACTGCAGCTTATGTAACTGTAATGTTTACAAGAAACGCTGGCGGCGAACGCTATGCATGAAGGCGTGCTTTCTAGTAGAAAGAGAGAGGGAGAGATAAAACATGTTTATTGAAAAGTCCGTCATGGGTTCGAAAGGGGAACGGAGAGGCTGGGAGCCTAGCCCCGTAAAGCTCTCGTTTCCGTCAGACGCAGGCCAGGCCTTGAACCACAACGGCGTCCTCCGCCAGCCGGACAGCCCAGAACTTGTCCTCTGGGCATTCGCTGAAGAGTATGGCCTCCCATTCACCCATTCACCAGGGGTTTTTATTTTAGCATTGTGGTTTATTCTATGCCTGATATTGTATGGAACTGGCGGGGGGGGGGAGGTATGCTGTTATAATCCACCTAGTGGACTGTCCATTTCGGTCGCTGCTGATTGGATGCAGCTGTACGAGCGACCAGGAGACGAGCGGCCTCAACCAATCAGCAGCGGCCGAAATGTACAGCCCACAAGGCGGACCCCTGCAGAATACCTCCCCTGATGGGCATGCCCATATAATGTGATGGAGGTCTGCGCGTGGTGTATTTCATGTTTTATAGCGTGATGAGTAGGCTTCTTGATGTATTCGGTACATGAGTAGTGGCATTGGGAAAGTGCTTGTTTGTAGGAGTTTGTTGAGTTTGTTTGTTTGTAGGTGCTTGTTTGTAGTTGCTTGATGTCTGCTTAGTGATTTGTCAGGAGTAGGGTATGTATAGCGAGCATTTCGGTAGTAGTCGATGATTTCTCCTGAAGTCGTAATTTGTTCGTATTGGGGAGCTGTTATTTCTTGGTCTAGTCCTGCTTCTGGGGGCCATAGTTCTGTTTGGGTTTATCCGGGGATTTGTTGGCCAGAGAGAGATGGGCGAAGCAAGTGACTGTCCCGGTTGATGCATGCTCGGGCAGCGTCGTGTGCAGCGTTGTTTCTGCTTTCTGGTAGAAACGCGGCCTCTTGCCTGGGCAGCGATACGGTGGAGCCGAGCGCCATATGGAGGCGTTCCAAGGAATCGGCGCGCCGATTTGGGCGCGCCGGCGTGCGCAAATCTCGGACGCCATGGCCGGTGTATGAATGGTAGAAACACTGGAAAATGTTTTTTTTTTAGGTTCCGTGTAACAGAACTATGTTCTTTTTTGTAATTCAAATTACAATCCGACGCTATCTTGTCTGTATGATGTGTGTGTGTCGTACTTTACGATTTTTATGACGTATTTTGCTTTGAGAAATTGAATTAGTTTAGTAATCCTATGCGCTACAAGGAGGGTCTGCGTGGTTGGGTGTGTGTGGTTGGGTTTATATGGATCGCGACGACTTTTGCCGAAACGACGGTCGGCGTGGGACACCGACACCGGATTTTCTGCGACACGGGCGCCTTAACGCTATCGCGTTAAAAAGATAGCAAGCAACAGTTATCTCTTCATCAATGAACGCGAAAGTATTGCCACAACCGCGTGGTGGCACTGCTCTTTCCGGAGTCTTAGTTTAACTTCGCCTTAATTAACGCCGAAGGTCATGGGTCTGAGTGCCTTACTCAACTCTATATTAGTTAAGTATGTTTTATTAGCTTCGCATTAATGAGCACCAAAGGTGCGTCGGTTCGACCCCACCAATGGTCGTAGGTCCGATTGCCGTAATGGACTCTATCTTAATGAAACCTGTTATAATTATACCCACTTTAATTAACGCCACCCTAAATCACTCTGTCTTAATTACCATTATTTGATAAACTTTGCCTTAATTGAATTCATCAACTGCCTCAAGTGGCTCACTTGGACCACTGGGACATTTCGGACCATCGTTTGTCATACCATTACCGACTGCACCGCATTTTCCACCTGATAAGCCGCATAATGCTTTCGCATTAAATAAATATGTTCAGAAACCACAGACGATGAACCTCAATTTAGGCGAATTGCCGAACCCTTCAAGAATTCTAATCGCTTTATTAAAGGAATAATGCGCTCGTCCGCGTATATTTGCTTCGGTGAGTATATTGTTTCATCGCGAAATTCTGTAGAGGATAGAGCCCGTTAACCAACACATTGGTAGCGGTACTACAGCTATAGTCATACGTACAGGTCCATTCGCCCTATGAGGTAGGTTGCGGAGAGACTTCGTCGCGGAGCTTTATAAGGCGTTTTATGAGTACGGAGGCAAAGTGCATCGGTCTTGGGTCGAAGAGAGTGCAGCTCTGATAGATGCTTTTCGCCGGCTCTCTTGTGCTTGCGGCGATTACGATCAGCACTTTTTCCCGAACGAGGTTGGTGAGGGGTGCTGTCTTGCGCCTGCAGCTGTGCCCGACAGGGCCTCGCTAAATGGGCTTTGCAGACTGCCACGCTGTAGCCGCCCGGGCGTGTGTAGCCTTTGCCGGTGCGTGTCTTGCACTCCCAGCAGTTCTAAGCAGCCGGAGTACGCTGTCACCACGCTCGCCATCGATCGATCCAATGGAGGCGCCAGCTCACCAAGTGACACCTTCGGCTTCACTCCACTAGCTATAGGAAACGCGCGGCACACCAGCCCTTTCGCTTTTACTTGGCCACCTTCACAAGTACAGCTGCTGCGATGAGCAAACCCATACTGGAATTCCCCTTCCTGCAACTCTTGTTCTGAAGACTATTAGGTCCAGGCCAACATCACCACACCTAACCCAGGTGGAAATTCAAGAAGTCGTGTTCGCGGAGACTGCCAGGTATTAAAGTGAAGCTTTCTCTGTCTCTTCTCATGACTTTCCGGGCGCTGCTGTGGTATTGCTTGCTCGTGCTGCTGGCTTTCTTGCACCGCCACCAGATGGCGCTCGTTTCCGCCAAAATCGAAGCCCTTGGGTTTCGCGGGAGCAGCAGTGGTAAAGCAAACATGTCCGCAATAGACATTGGTAAGAGGCGATTGGAGGATTCGTGGAAGAAAAGTAGGGAAACGACAAAAGACGGAGAAGTACAAAAGCACAGTTCACAATAGGGGATCAGAAAATCTGGGCATGGTAGTTCATAGGGTATTTTTTTCTTTTTTCATTCTTTAGCCTAGGTAGGATATTAGGCACTATAGTATCAAGAGATTGCATCCATCCATCCATCCATCCATCCATCCATCCATCCATCCATCCATCCATCCATCCATCCATCCATCCATCCATCCATCCATCCATCCATCCATCCATCCATCCATCCATCCATCCATCCATCCATCCAACCATTCATCCATCCATCCATCCATCCATCCATCCATCCATCCATCCATCCATCCGTCCATCCGTCCGTCCGTCCGTCCGTCCGTCCGTCCGTCCGTCCGTCCGTCCGTCCGTCCGTCCGTCCGTCCGTCCATCCATCCATCCATCCCGGCCGGCGCCGCCGCGGCAGAGTTTCACAGTTTGTGAATATGGCACGTGCCGTGCTTGCTCGCCTATGGCTGAAAAGCGCAGGTGCTGTGCTGTGGAGGTCTCGTGCTGGGCTGTGATAGTGCAAACATTACAAACGTCCATAGCCTGAAGGAAGCGCTCGAAGCTGGTGTCTCTGCTGATAGCCGTGGTGGTGGAGCACGATGCGCTGCCCCGTTCGTATCTCAAAGGTCCGAACGCGCCTTTCCAGCAGCCGAATGCGCAAGAGCAGTCCCCTTGCTGACTAACAGTTGTCGAAGGAATGTTCGTCTGTACACTTCTGCCATGATGCGATGTGCCATGTGATGCAATGATAATGCTCAACCATCTCAGAGATTATGGAATTTTGACGCACAACAACGTCTCAAGCAAACACGCCTCCCTCCATGTTCTGTCGACTACGCAAACAAATAGCAGTGGTGCGCACAAGGTAACGTTTAACATCAACTCACCGCTCTCATACTGCATTAAGCGCAGACGAAATCACACATTCGCCGCCAACATCACCGCTAATTATCGTCCATCAAAGCAAGGAGCATACAAATGTTCGTTTACATCGATTCACACAGTACGCGATACCCGCATACTTTTTAAGTTACGAGAGCAGGCTGCGTCTTCCACCCGATGCCACATTCGCATCAGTGCGATCGACTACAGTTCTTTGTCCAAGGTTTCTGAGAGGAAAGTGTACGCGTGTACGTGATCTGAAACCATCTCGCAACAACTAAGGCCACCCACCCGAACCATCTTCAGCGATCAGCATGCCGGTGAAGCTCTGGAGAAAACAAATGTGTAATCCATGTGTCCTCATAGCAGAGAGTGAAGGGAAAACACCAGGGCGTGGGAGAGAGAAGGAGAGACAGAAATACAAGCTTTAATGTTATGCATGAGAGAAGGAGAGGAAGTTGAAGCAGACAACAGGGAATACATTGAAAGACTCTATCCTGCCACTTTCTTGACTATATATGACGTGGATTTCATTACTGGCAATGCTGAGCCTGAAGATATAATACCGTAAGCGTTGAGTGTATCTGTGTCCTTTCCACTGCCTTTGGTATGAAAGGGTGACTGCAAAGTAATAACACGTGCCCTCGAGGAAAAATAGCAATCAGCGGCCGCCACTTGAATCAATGAACCACAAATAAAGAGTTGGGCAAGCTTAAGATGATTTGTATTGGCTTTCACAAGGCATCATAAAGGTTGAGGCATAAATGATTAGTGCGTGCCGTGAGTCGGGGAGCTCTCGCCCTGATTTTTTTGCGCAATATGTACCGCCATTACTAAGCGCTACATTGTAGCGCGGACTGCCCACTCATAAAAAATAACGAGAAATATGCAAGGCAATTCCTTTTTCTGGAAAAATCTATATTTTAGAAGGGGTCGTGAAGTGATATTTTGGCGCAACAAGATGTCATAGCCGCCCTCAAGTTGTACAGCGCCATAGCTGAAAAGGATCCACCCAATTTTTTTTTGTGTGCTCTTTCAGACTTGTCAGCGTGCCAACCAGATGCATTGGAAACGAGAATGGGCGCCGTACGCGGCAACTGCGTACATCTACTCTAAGGACCAGTGGGTTAGCTACGACGACAAGGGCAGCGCCGAGGTTAAGGTATGTTTGTTAGCTCGCATTTTCGTTTCTTGCTAGTTCCTTCCCTCGCTGTTTGTTTCAGACCACCGGACTATCCGCCGGTCTGCATGCTTCGTACGCCAGAAGCGCATGTGTCTGAATGCACGACGCTACAAGTCTGTCTTATGTGACGAAAATGTGATAGGCGTGCCACGAAGCGTTGCAGCCTTACACAATTGCGTCATGCACTCGTGTTTGAGGGAGAAGTAGTACAGGCGGCATTGTCTCCGTTTTGTGCCGGTTGCGGCGCATCATTTATCGCTCATATTATGCGAATACATGTGTTATTAATTTGCACTGGAACGAATCCAAACATAAACGTACATACAGTACAATATAATGAGAACATTTCAGGAGGAAAGATGGCAGATTTGATTCGTTGAACGGACATACGTGCACAAAAATGGTATGCAGGCTTTCATGCCACAATACCCCCACAACAGATGTCAGAATAGGAGCTGGGTGTTGCCAATAAGAGCCGTCCTTATAAAGCATATTTAGCCGTGATAAATAAATACTAATTACATACTAGTTAGCTAGGATATTGCTCACGATGGAAGTCTGCTGGTATTAATATTTCCTGGCTGCCGACTCGCTTTTTGCGATATTAGAACTTGCGCAATAGGCTGCGATATCGTTGCCTTCGAGCCGCAGTTTATGCTTGCACTTTGTTCCTCCCGATACCTTAATTACCTTCTTTATTTGATTCTTCTACGTCACTCTGTTGTGTAAAAGACAGCCGCTTTCAAGTTGACGACATTGACAATAAAGCGTCAGTGACACGCAAAGTCGTACGAAACCAAGCGTGTTCGTGGCCTACTTCGCTCTTATTGTTGAAACACTGTGTTATTCGTTCTTAGCGGCAGTCACAAAAACTTAAATATCGATAGTAGAAACACACAAGAATATTCGTACGATCGCCGGGAAGGGAAGAACCTTTCTTCTTTCCCCTTGGAAAGGGTTCGCCACGAAAATAAGGCTGTCTTTGCGACATTTTCCGCTTTGCTTTCTTCAGAATGTAGCAGTCGCGGCCCCTATATCGCGTGCTCGCGGCATTGTACTGAGAAGGAGAACGCCGTAAGAACTGCGCCACCAAGGGCGGGTATAAAGACGTTTCGGCAGCAAATAAGCGAACCAGGGGTAAGGTGAAAAGCATGCTAAAAGGGTTTGAAATGGCGGGTTGTTTCTGCAGCATTTCGAGCTTGACTTCAGAAAACATTGCTCATGACATCCAGTTGCATTATGCATGATGGCAGCAATCTTTTATACTGCATAGAATCGTTCGCAAAGCATCCGAATGCGTTTAAAGCACTGTCGTAGAACCCTTTCGGGCAATTCCGGGTTGCTTTCGGGTTGCTTTCGATTTGAGAAGTTCGAGCTTCACTTTACGAAACTCTCCCAAACAGAAAATTCGCTCTTTCCTAAGGTACGCAACGATAATCTCGCAGATTTACGTGGTCGCACGGAGTCAGTTAATAAAATCTCGTATTTTAAGATCCCTCATATATCTTTGATCTTGGTGTCATTATAAACAAAATCTTCTTTACACAAACTTCTAAATTCTAATGTCTGCCTTACTAACACGAGAGCGAGGCGATTTCTATACGGCGCTCGCAGTTGTGAGTGAACCATGGAAACAAAAAATTAAAAGCGCATGTCGGCTGCTATGCGCGTAGCGCACGCCGATGGAAGCGCCACTGGTGGCGGCCTTTCTAAGTACGCTCGGGAAATGAGAGAGCCGTCCGCCGTAGTTTTCTGCATCAGAATCAGAATCAGAATCGGTTTTTATTGAAATCATTAGAATGATTACAAGTTGTTAATATTCAGGAGGAGGTCCCGGAGTCACGTTTCTTTAATGCACATTTTCGGAGCGAAATAAGCAACACGTGTCGCATGTGTGTTGTGGCCGAAACTTCAAGGAATGTCGAAAAACAATTGTTGCGCGGTGGGGCGCTCAAATATCTGCAAAAAACTTGCCGTCAACACGATTCTAATCATTATCGCGAGGCATCGTGAGCGGGTGGAACAACAACAATGGATCGCCGCCATTCGGTAGGAAATTTCTAGTTATCACGCTTGCTTTTGCCATCTCCGTGTTTGTTGCACTGGCGCACGTTTTCACGGGTAAGCGATGAAGTTGATAACAAGCTACCAATGTTTTGGTTCGGTTCTCCTGCAGTGCAGCGCGCGCGTCAAAGGACTTTCGCTTTGAGTCGCGAATGCCGCTTGCCGCCTGTACCGTTTGCCGCTTTTTTACCGTGCTGCTCTTACTAGGCGTTACGACTGCACGATTACTTCGTGTCGTGTGTTAAAGTTGCTAGTGCTTGCAAGGACTGATTTTTCTTGGTTGTATGCGGCCCGTTACATCGTCGAGCCAGCTGTCACGCAGTTCATGTTCTTGTATCTATTTCATGCGTAGCTTCGCGCTTGTTGAAATAATCCTATAGTTGTTTCATGCGGAACTGCTGAGTTTTTTTTTTTAAATACGAGGATTATCACCTCGCATGGTTCGCAAAGGGCTTAAATCACGATGCGGTATGTCGGAATGATTACAGGCATGTGCTCCTTTAACATATTCTGGTCGCTCGAGAAATGTGTTAAAAAAGACGTATAACTCAGGACGCGGTTAGGTGCTGCATATGGTATTGCTGTTCGATTTTCGCTGATAAAGTTGCGTCATATTTGTGCAGCCGTTACACCTTGATGCTGTCTGAGCTGGATTACCACGCAGAGTGCCTTTTTGTATGTGTATTTCCTACTCATTTGAACTCCTTATTAACTTTTGAGGCGTAGGAGTGTAATGCCTACGCTGCAAAGGACTAAACCTGGCCTTGCCGCTCGCACCATTCTAACTTGGACGGTGTTGCTTCGTTTTTAAATATGTTGTGTAGCTTCTTTCTTCTCTGATAATCGAAAAAAAAACAATACTCAGAAGTTGGCAAGACCAGCTTTGTACATTTCCATGCAGGCAACTGAGGGGAATTTACATTGCGTAAACTGCAGCGGGAAAGGCAGTTAATCGAAGAACGGAGCGGAGTCGCCTCAATGGTGCCGCACTAACTCTCGCTTTTATTCATCTTTGTGCTTAGTAACTTTGTTCACACGTGCACGCATTTACATTAAGAAATTCGTAAATGCTCCTCTCGAGGCGACTTTGAAGGCACTTGTTCGGCGATGTCTTACGTATTCATCGGATCCAAGATCACTGCAATGTGTGTCGCCATTGTGCCATGCGCCGTCTCGTTTGAGATATACGTGTGCAACAGCGAGATGTGCCCAATACTGAAGTAAAGAGACACTGTTACGTGAAGCGTACAGTTAAAAAAGAAAAACGATTGAGGCGTCGCATTTGTCGACTCGACCAAGCGGCTACAAAGCACGCGCTCCATTTCGTATAACTGGGCTTCGTTGCGATTGTCTGCGGGACACACACGGTACGTATGCGGATTGGTTTGTACCAAACTACGGTAACATCGTGTAAATGTCCGCTCAAGCAGGGGCCTTCACCTTTACTGCAGCTGTCACCGCTAAAATACTGATCTGGCGCCCGAACAAAGAGAAAATCGCAGCCGCGAACTTCAGCCATATATGCTGAAAAGGGTTGTCTTCTGCTACTGCTCCCGAACCTGCTTTCGAAAGCGCCCGCTAGCTGGCGATCAGTGGCGCCTCTATATAGAGTTACTGTATATGCTACCAAATGTTGCATATACTACGTTTGGTAGCATATACAGTAACTCTACCTCTATAGGCAGTGCACTACGCATGTAGAATGTGCACTATGAAGCGACGGCCAAGGCTCGATCGCACTGTTGCTTTAGGGACTTCTGTACTTACGAAGAAGACGTCAATTTAATCGCCAATAGCATATACATACATATGTACAATCACAGCAAAATAAAAATACAGTGTAGTGTTGTTTTTCTTGCGCTAAACTGAAGAACGTCTCTACAATTGCGCGGCAAAAATATAACAGCAATCCAACTGAATGTACAACTTGCAGGGCTTATGAACGAAGGTTTTCTCGTTCATTCCGTGTTTTGTGTGGATCATTACAGCTTGTAGTAAGCTTTAAGTTGATGATTATGCCACTTAGTGATTTTGAAGAGTCGGTTGAACCATGAAATAGGCGCTTCCAATGCTGGGAAACATTTTGCATCCTTCAGGAGTGGCATTCCAAACGTTTGGTATTGCTACGCCTTCTAGCTCTTATTAAATTCTGTTTGCATCTTTCTAACCATCCTCTAACTGATGCTATTCAGTGGAAGCTACAAGTCAGAGCCTGTACTTGATTTTGTTTTGGTGCGCCCAAATGTTTCTCAGCTAACAGCGCCCAAAATGAAAGACCTATACGCGCGGCACTCATTACAAGCTGTGCTAAGCAATGAAAAATGTGCGCACCTACGATGAATCCAAGCGAGAACGCACGCTCGCTGAAGCTTTGCGTAAGTATCAAGCAGTTAGTGGCATGTTAATGGGTGGCGCTCTCTCTTGCCGGGCTTTGGCGCGCTGATCGCAGGTCAAATGGTTCCGGGACCACTCTCTGGGTGGCGTATTCGTGTGGTCGCTGGAGGACGACGACTACGAGGGAATCTGCAAGAAGGGCGAGCGGTACCCGATGCTGGAAGTCTGCTGGAACTTTATGAAGGATTACCGGCCCCTTCAAGTCACGGTGCGTACGGCAATACGTGCTATCGCGCGGTGTTCTAATCTATAACTTCAGGGGTTTGTACGGGAATTTGCAACACCACGGGTGCTTCTAGTCAATCGACGCTCATTCTGTACACACAGACTTCGCCAAAAGTTTCAAAACCATTACGTAGCGTGGTCTGACCTGTCGTATATAAGGTGTAAGCGTATGCCACAGTCGCGCTTTTTCGAGTGTGGCGGTGCTCGTCATTCTCGTGAGGCTTGAAACGTGAAATGTGGCGCGGAAGCCTTGCAGCCGAGCCCAGTGGCAGGCCACGAGACGTAGTCTCGAAAGTTGCCATATTTTCGAAGTGGGAAGTTTCTCCGAAACGCTGGTTTGACACTGAGGTGCCGGTGCGTCAAAATGGTGCACACGTAAGCGTGTACGTGTGTGGTGTAGCCTCAGTGTCTAGTTAGCAGGAGTAGACGTACAAGTATGGTGTTGGTAGATGTTTACTTCCATCGCGGAGAGGGACTCGCTGATGATGAACGTGTGGAGAATAAAATAAGCACAGAATAATGTGGTAGCAGCACAATGAAACCAGAGCCATGAACACGGTGTGACAAAGACGAACGCTATATTTGGTGAGCCCTTGCGCCAACTTCGTTTTCACCCCCATGGGGGTGATTTCTGGTTGCTGCTCATCTTGCGTGCTTCATTTTTTTTTCTACAGGACCGTTATTACGCGGCATTAGCTTTCCTTCAAAGAGAGCTTCGTGCCGATGATCTAGTCATGTCGTTAACGCCTGCATAAGTGGTGCTGTGAAGTCATTCGAAACATAGGGCTTTATCCGGACAACACGCACGACCTGTGGTACATGGCGTGTTTAAGCCTTGGGCAGTGCGGACTGTCAGGGACCGCCTCACAGTTGTAGTCACTTAAGCGTGGAACAACTTTGTGCAAACTGAAGTACCGCTTCAACAGTTTGTTGAAGAGGCCGCGAATGTGGATACGGTTATAATAGGCTATACACAGGCTGATAATCTTTAAGTTCTGCGGAATTTTAAAAAAATTCACCCAAAAATATCATGTTCTCGGGATGCCTGCGGCAGAAAGGATGTCATACATCCGCCGCCAAGGTCTGTGAGTGGTAGCGCTGGCTAACACTCCCAGGGTTCTACTAGGAAACATAAATACCCAAGAAAGTGGATGAGAAAACGGCGCCGTGGTTGCTCAATTGGTAGAGCATCGCACGAGAAATGCGAAGGTTGTGGGTTCGGTTCCCACCTGCGGCAAGTTGTTTTTTCATCCACTTTAGTTTCCATTAATTTATCGTTTATTTATTTCATTTACTAAGCAGAAGTAATTTCCCCTATGTTGTCCTTGGTGTCCGCGTTTGTTGGCTTCTCATCATATGACTTATAAAAGTCGGGACCCTCGGTTAACCCCTCTCTGCTCATGTGGCAGATAGAATAATTCTTGTCCTTGAGCTTGCTTATTCGAAGAGGCGGAGATATTCTAATAATTAACAAAAATCAATAATTAACTCCTCAATTTGACCAACAATGTTTTGTTGTTTTGATTGTGACCAACTCCTGTATGAGCCTGTAAAAAGGCTTGCAGTATTGCTAAATAAAAAAGAACAAAAATAAAAATTGATGACTTTACGGCATCTATGGTAATTTACGAATTGTAGCCGGCGAGCTTTCAATATGTATCCGCTTGAAATTAATTTCCCGTATGGCACCGATTTCTATGTTAGTTTCCAACATGTGAACCGATATACATGGCCGTTTCAGTCGCTTTTGTGGCTCAATGCATAAAAGAGCTTTTTTGTTAAAAAAGTAAGCGGAACAACAGTACATTCTTTAGGGCACGTTTTATGGCGCATATCTCCAAACTGGCGTCATTTTGGAAATTAATTACAAGTGGATACGCCTAGCAAACTCATTGGTTGCCATTCGTAAATTGCAATATCTGACGTGAAGTAGTAAATAGGTCAAAAGATAATCAGTAGCATTTTGTTAATTAGTTGAATATGTGATTTCATTTCTCGTGTAAGTAATGTTCGCCTCTCAGAATAATCCAGTTCAAGGACTAGAATTACGTTATCTGCAACAGGCCATTTTTAGGAATTCTATAAGACTTACATATAATCCCCCCCCCCCCCCCCCCCCTGTATATAAGCTCATATAAGCTTTAAACAAGAGGGGGATAGGCTTAGGTAATATGAAACCTAAATTACCACACAAAATTTTTAGGCAAGAAGTACTTAACGCTTGGCCACAACATTTGAAAGAAACGTTGGGATCAACCAATATACATCTTGTGGCTTTGAGTACTCCTCCTTACGTTCTACTGTTTTCATATTGATCACGCTCGATGTCGCCAGCAACTAAGCTTGCACTGTGGAAAATAACAGTAACACTTGCTTATACTAGACGGTCTGCACGAGAGCTTGACATTAGTGTCAAGCTCCCAAATTGTCTAATCTTTTGTGAACTTGTGGGGCAGTTTAACTTTCCTGAAGTGTAGCTTGTATTCGTTGCTATGAATGCTCATGAGCATACACTGTAGCGTATTTGCCTTTTTCGAATATTTGGCGATCTGTTTGTACTGTAACATGCTCAATTTTTCATTTGTTTTCAGGTATAACAATAACGAGAAGACTTTCATGAAATGGCTACGTCATAAAAGATAAAAAAGGAAGAAGAAATAAATCAACCCCCGCACCAATGGAAATTCCACGTGTCTCAATTATACATTTTGTTGTACAGAAAACCTAATAAATTACGTAATTGATTTGTATGCCATACTATATAATTGGCTAAATGGTACGGATTAAGGTGATTTATTTGCCATGATCCACCTTTAGTTTTTGTGCCATAAGATGCTTCCACTTCCCGTGGACATTTATTGACGGCAGTTTTTCTTGGCTATACATACCCACTGTCTCATTACTCCCGCAAAACCTGTGCGTTCACTCCGCGTAATATGCGAGGCGTGCACAGTAGGTACGCCTATGGTACAAAGGAGGTATCTGTGTGTAAATTCGAATGTCTGCAATACAACCCGGTTTATCCAAATTTAGAGGTGATACGAATAAAGCGAACGAACGCGAACCAATATAAATATTGCACAATCAAATGTATTATTTGGCAGATACCCGCCCGGGTGGCGACAACTGAATTGAAGAGATCCATAAAACGTGAATTCCTATAAGGCCCATAGTAGATTTTACGTACTCCCCCCTACGAGCCTTGTCAACCTATCACCACAAGATACTCTATCCTCTCACCGAAAAAACGGAAACCTACATTCGCCCCTCAGGACACTTCGTGGGAATGGCGTCCAGTGTGAGTACTGAGGACAACGACTGTATGGTGTCCCTTGATGGGGTTTCTCCGTTCACTAGTGTGGGTGTGCCTCTCGCGCTTTCTGTGACACATTTGTGCGCTCGCACATGACCCCACACGGAAAGATCGCACTTCCCTTTCTATCATTCACATCTGCGGGTTATTGGAATTCTGCCTTTCAAGCACTTACTTCTTTTTCAACAGCCAGTTCTGCAGGCTAGTGGAACTGCTATGGGTCCCGGTATCTCGGTCACAGTCGCCGCACTCGAAGTCGGTGCTTTGCACTTTCATCCAAAAGCCAAAAACGTTTGTGCGCTATGTGACGGCGATTGTGTCTTGCGTGGTGAAGCTATCCGAAGTAGACAATACGCTCGCGCACTTTAACTACATAGAGCCGGCTGCAAAGTTTGCAGTGGAACGCGAAAGTTCCGGTTCTATCCCTTTCTCAGATGTCCTCGTGAAAAGAGAGCGACCAAACCCGTCCTTTTGCTGAATTAAGAGAACCGACACGTACAGCACCACATCTCCACTTTAATTTGAAGTACTCCAACTGCCACGAGTTTTCCGTTCGCCGAAGCCTCGTCAAGAGAGCCGAAAGAATCTGCTCATCCCCGCATCTCCGGAGGAAAGAGAAGAACACAGTAATCCATTACCTCGGGACGAACGGTTACACAGAGGTCACCGCGTCCTCCGCCGACGGAATGAGTATGAAAAGAAAACGGCGGCTGCCGACCCAGGCATGGAGGCAACGGCGTCGTGTCTAGATATCACACGTATCACAAGCCACGCTTCGCGTGGCTTGTGAGCGTGGCTTGTGTGGTAGCCGCCCCCGTCGTCCACAAGACCACTTTCCAGTCGAAAAAGGCGCAGGGCAGTGTGTGCAAAATTACCTGCACCGAATGCCCGCTTCGTACATTGACGAGACAAAAAACTTCCCCAGAAGGAATTCGTCAACACAAGAGTAACTTCCGCCACCCAACAGAGAACGCAGTGCTGTGGCAGAACACTGCGATCCTCTTGATCACCAGATTAGCCCCGACGGTGCGGTCGTCGTGGAGAGAGAAAACCACCGGTGGGGGCTCCTTTCGGAGTCCTGGTACACCCAGAAGACGCCGGATAATATCAATCGTTCGTCAAGAACATTTCCCGCCGTTTGATCTCGAGATCCAGGAAAAACGTCTTCGCGCCTGCCAAAGCACCATAGGGGTTGAACTCTGGGCCAGTTGGTACATACCTGAACGAAAAAACCAGTCAAAAACACAGGGGACAAGAGGAGAGGCTCACACCACAACGACTGGTGAACGAAAAAACCAGTCAAAAACACAAAGGACAAGAGGAGAGGCTCACACCACAACGACTGGTGAACGAAAAAACCAGTCAAAAACACAAAGGACAAGAGGAGAGGCTCACACCACAACGACGTTGTGGTGTGAGCGTCCCCTCTTGTTCTTTGTATGTTGTGGTGTGAGCCTCTTCTCTTGTCCTTTGTGTTTTAGACTGGTTTTTTAGTTCAAAAAGCACCATAAACACATATTAAGCGCTGCTACGCCTCACGCCTTCTTACCCCTGAGGAAGGAGCCGGTCTGGCTCCGAAACGTGGAGCTTTTAGAAAAAATTTTGCTTCGAGTTTTCCTTCTCTTTAATAATTTTGTGTAATGTGTTCTGTTTCTGGATAACTTGAAACTTTATCGGGCCGCGGTAGGTAATACGAATTTCTGAGCAGCGGCGATGCCTCTCAGTCTAAGCGATGTGCGGCCTTGGTGTACAGTTTCGGAGTCAATGCATAAAATTTCGGTTTACCATGAACATGGCAGATACCGCACTTGAAACGCGCTCTCAGCTGTCCAGGGCGCGCTGGTGATGTAGTTTAGGAAGTGAGCACGAACTAATGTTTGATTTTATGGAAATGTCGACTCGATGACATTGAGGTAATATGGGTTGTGAAAGTCGTTAATGACCTTTTGACTGAATGCGATCTCACAAATAAACAAAAACCTCATACCTTCAGTTTTCTGCTGTGATTATGGTTTGTTAGGCATCGTATGAATTTCGGATGATTCGAATAATTTTTAGCGTCGAGGGTATGTGTACCTTGGATGCATTATCGTATATTGCGCAGTCGCACTCACCCCTCAAAACGTATTCGATTTCGAATTATGTTTGTACTGACAGTTGAGTCGGTTAATGTACGAATTAAGGAAATGCGCTATAACCAAAGCAGTAGTGGATGTGTCGATTGAAGTAGACAAGGTAGACAAGGAAGAGACACAACATTATCTACCAGTGGATACCAAGTCACTGCGGAATTTTGGGAAATGACAGTGCGGATGACGCTGCCCGGTCGGCCCACGATGGTGCCCAGATTATACCCATACCGCTGTCAAGAACAGATGCAGCCACTAGTCTTCGCTCCCTCGCACGCTAGCTTACACAAACTCTGTGGAACATCAGTGAATTCACAAACGCACATCTTCACAGATTGGATACTCCGTCTTCCACCATGGTTGCCACGAGCGGAAGCAACACTTCTGTGCCGCCTATGGCGCAGCGTTGCATTCACGAACTCCTATTCCTTCCGCATGGGAATGGCCGACAGCCCTGCTTGCGACCCTGCGGCTGCGAGGAGACGATCGCGCACCTCCTCTGTGGCTGTCCACGTCACAATGGGCCAAGAAAAGTGCTCGGGACCACGCTCGAAAAACTGGACAATCGCCGCTTCACAGAAGAGAAAGTTCTAGGACACTGGTCCAGACGGGTTTGACACTAGAGCATGGTGGGCGCTTTTCGATGGAGGCTGGATGAAAATATGCTTGCGTACCATGCCTCGGTTGTGCATAAGGAACCAAAGGTGGCAAAAATTAGTCCAGAACCCACTGCTACGGCGCCTGTCAAAGCGGGTGTGTTGCTTATGGACATCAAACCGAATCAATCAATCAATCAATCAATCAATCAATCAATCAATCAATCAATCAATCAATCAATCAATCAATCAATCAATCAATCAATCAATCAATCAATCAATCAATCAATCAATCAATCAATCAATCTCAATAACCTATCAATTTAACATGTTCATAGCATAGAAACTCCATCGCTTTTATCAGGATGGTCTGGCTTTTTCGGTTGAAAGTTATTTCTTTTGATTTGCATAAATAATTCCCCAATAATTACATCCCGCGGTTTTAAAACCTGTATCCGTGGCAAAAGTAATTCAGAAGAATATCATTTGATGATGGCATCTTCTATATATAAAAAAAATTCGAATACATTTTCTGAAAGATCCTGTATTAGTCTTTCCTGAACGGTTTTGCCGCCTTCAGCAACAACGAGCTTTCGCAGTAACAAATTTAAAATCACGAAAATTGTTCAATTTTGAAAGATATTGAGATGAATTTATTCACAATTATTTAGTAAGTGCACGTTGCATAGTCTAGGCGGTATTTTAATAGCAATATTATCACAGGGAACTCGTTAACGGTGTAGTGAAAATTTTGTTCGGGCGTTTTGTCTTTTTGAACACGTTGGAATTTATGCTGTGAAGGAGCCCAGACCCGCTATTGAAAAAAGTTTTCCATCAGCTCTGTCTACGGTAGCAGAAAACTAACTGTCCCAACCTTGAAAGAAGAGATGCACTTGCATCATCTCGTGCGCACTTGTGCTACGATGCTGTAGGATTCCTTTAACGAACTCTCGTACAAAAGTGCGTTTATGACAAAGTGGCTTGGTGGGGTAGAAAGGAGCAAGAACATGGTTCAAATAATGATGCCGATCTTTTGAGAACTCTGAAGTTTGACAGATATATGCGACCGCTGCGGCCGCATTTTATAACCAAGGGGAATACATGGACGATAACAGTTCACTCCAAACTTGCATCACGAAACGATTGCCTGTCTATGCTATACAGGTTCATGTAGTTCAGCGACTCTTCGCTACACGACACCTGACGGGCTTAGGATTGCAACTATCGAGTGAGGGAAGTCGGGCCAGTGGAGGGAGGGGCAGTGAGGAGGCCATGACAGACCCTGTCAGTGTTAGGCGCCACCAGTCAGTGGGGAAACAAAGGTCAATGAAATTTTTAGGTCCTATTGTGCTGCCGTTTACAACAAGAAGGGTGCAATATAATTGCCTGAGTAACATGGCGACAAATACCGACAGAAGTTCTGCCAACAGTTAGGGCCTACAACATGACTAGAACCTCGGCAAAAATGAAATTGCCTTTATGTTTATGACAACGCAGCAGAACACACAAACAAAAAGGAATGTGCAAAGAAACTGTCAAGCATTATAAAAAAAAGAAAACTGGCCTATATTTTGCTTATCGCCGTAGGAAAACAATATGTCGGAACATTTGGGTCTCGTAGGGACAAGTAGGGTCAATACGGGATTTACGTCTGCTATAGCACTACTCGTACCTTATGGTTGTAGAAGGCTTATTTCGTTTTTATTGCTGTACTCTAATTACTGATGACAGCAACCTCTTGACAGCAGGGGAATCATGGCGATGTTACATGTTCTCTAAAGAAACACGCACAATAAATACAATGCTGGTATGCGCTAAGTTATAGTGCTGGTGCGCTAAGTGCTGGTATGCGCCAAATTGTCAAAGAACCCACACGTGTGCAGGGAGACACGTCATCACTGCTAGACCTGGCTCTCGTGTCAGGACCATTATCAACGAGTATTAGCGTAGCTGATGGTATCTCGGATCACAAGATTTTAGTGTTAACAGTACGCAACACAAATATGGGCCCTAACCGTTATACTAACCCCTCGCGTATTGAAATTAAAGACTACAACCGGGCTGCCGACGAAAGCGTAATAGATTACTTAGAGTAGGCACTAGATAATTTTTCACTTCAGTCTTTCGGCACTGTTAATGAGCTGTGGGGGAAATTAAAAGAAGCTATCGTGCACTGTGAAAAAACCTTCATACCTACAAAACTAAAGAGAATTGGGAAAATGTCTCCTTGGCTAACACGCCACATAATCCACCTTAAACGGAAATTGAAAAGAATGAGGAATAAAAAGAACACCTGCAAAGACATACGTGAACTTTCGCTGACGTTAAAATCGGAGATCAGAATTGCGAGAAATAACTTCGTTTCAAATACCCTAGTGCATGAACTTCATGCACAACCAACCACAAAAGTTCTGGAGGTATCTATCGAAACCAGAGGATCGTGCTAGTAACTTAGAAATTAATGGATCTGTTGTAACAAATGAAGGCACTATAGCAAATACATTTAATAATTATTTTCAATCAGTATTCACTCGTTCACCTGTAATAAGCACATCCTTGGCTGAACCTGCAGTCATTATGCCAGAGCTTCTGATAACAAAGTCAGGCGTGTTGAACCTGCTTTTACAAATGGATACTATGAAAGCGCCCGGTCCTGATGACATATCTAACACGTTTCTGAGACGGTATGCACAACAGATAACACACTTCTTACACACCATATTCACCGAGTCGATTAGTACAGCCACGTTACCTGCGGACTGGTTGTGCGCAAAGGTTGCTCCTATTCACAAAGAAGGAAAAAAGACACTCGTAGACAAATATCGGCCGATATCACTTACAAGTTGCTGTTGCAAACTACTCGAGCATATAATTAACAAAGCAATCATGACACACTTGGAACAAAATAACTTATGTCCAATGCAACATGGTTTTAGAAAAGGATTATCTACAGTAACACAACTTTTAGTGATTACAAAAGACTTCGCTTCAGCAATTAATGATAGGTCACAAGTGGATGCTGTATTCATTGAGTTTTCAAAAGCATTTGACCGCGTTATTCATCTTAAATTAATTGAGAAACTTAGGTCTATAGGTATAGAACTAAAATCATTGGCCTGGATCACTGCCTATCTGTCGAATCGTACACAATATGTGACCATTAATAATACTAAGTCTGATTTCCTTGAGGTATACTCCGGTGTACCACAGGATTCAGTGTTAGAGCCACTATTATTTCTTATTTGTATCAATGACATCCCTAATTGTGTTGAAGCAGGCATGAAAGTTAGGTTATTCACTGATGACCTGGTTATGTACACCTGTGTGCGTGATGCTGAGGATCAGAAGCTCCTAAATGCCTCCTTAGATAAAATTACTCAATGATGTGTAACCTGGGGCATGGAAATTACCGTCAGAAAAACAAAGTGCATGACTATTAGCCATAGGAAGCCGTTTATTACATTCAATTATAGAATAGCGGGCTCCGACATAACACGAACATACGCTATAAAATATTTAGGCTTAACTATTGCAAGTGACTTAAAGTGGAACGTTCACATAGAGAATATATGCGCAAAAGCTTTTAAAACACTCGGATTTCTACGAAAAAAGTTGGCTGCGGCTCCTGCTTCCATTAATGGCCTATAAAACTCTAGTGCGTCCCATTCTCGAATATGGCAGCAATATTTGGAACGCTTATCAGGTATATCTTATAAAAAAATTGGAAAGAATCCAAAATAAGGCGTTACGTTTCGTCTATTCAACATATTCCCGTCAAGACAGCGTCACTGCTCTTCGAAATGCAACAGGTATTCCTACACTTGCTTGTCGGCGGCGTGTGGCAGCAATGAAGTTCCTTTTTTTACTTTATCATGATCGCATAAAAATAGATAAACACGTCCACGTGAAACCAACACATCGTCATTCCCGTAGAAAGTGTCATAATAAACATATCAGGCAATACGTCACACGCTGCAACACGTTCAAATTTTCATTCTTTCCTGCTACCATTGAAATATGGAACGCTTTGTCCCGGGAAATTATTAACAGCAGTTGGTGATAGCGTAGAGGAATTTGTGGAGAGGGTAGAAGAATTCCTTCTTATGCTATAAGATATTGATGCGTTATCTTCGTTATATTATGTCTACTTATGTTTTATGCTTGCTTATGAGGCTTACGATTTGTTTGTTATCGGTTGTATAGGATGTTGCATCGATTGCTGTTGTATCGGTTATGATTACTGATGTATAGTTGATACATTGTACTCCTGCGTGTACCGACCCGTCCGCTCCCTGCAATGGCCTGTATAAGGCTGACAGTATTTTTCAAACAAACAAAGCTCCCTGCACAAACAGACATAATTATTCACCTGAAGCTCTCTCTGGCCCTTCTTTAGGATCACCGTAAATAAGCTTATACACGATAGACACTTCGCTTTAGGGACACGCTTGTACGGTGAAAGCTTGAGTAATGAATTTCTCTTTTCAGGAAAGAAAGAAAGAAAGAAAGAAAGAAAGAAAGAAAGAAAGAAAGAAAGAAAGAAAGAAAGAAAGAAAGAAAGAAAGAAAGAAAGAAAGCGAGCATGCATTTCGGTAGCTAGCAGGAGGCATTCAATAGACTTCGATATCGCGAAGGCCTTTTGAGGAATCATTCGTAGTTCGTGAATGTGTTCGACTTGTATAGCTCTTTACTAGGAAAGCAGAGGCAACAATGATTTTTCGTAACCGCTTTACGGAATGCGCCAGGTTCTGCACATTTTGCAACTTCACTTCTTGGAACAAAATCACAACTATGGCGTGTTCACGAAAGAAGCAGTTATAGAGGAATATTTCAGGGCGGCCCTTCAATGCACATGTGCCCGCACATGGCCACACTCACATCACAGCCGCACATGGCCACACGCACACATCGCAACTCTGATAAACTTCTACGTTATAAAGAACAAGCAAGAAGGTCTGGCACCAAGTATGTGTTGTCGGGGCAAGTTGGTGCTGTGTGCGGCGCTGATTTGCATTCACTGACGGTATAATAGCGTGCGCTTAGGGGTGCGATCTTGTACGCGTTCCAAAATAGAACGGAGGCGGTCCGTTCCACCGAGCCGCACATGGTTGGTCAGTTTGAACGGTGAAGAACGCCATGACGTCAATTGTGAAGTGATATCTGCTGTCAATCATTCCGTGTTGTCTGCTATTGGTCAAACGCAATGGAACGGACCGCCAATTTCGCGACGGAAAGAACAGACCGCCTCCGTTCGAGTTTGGAACGCGTACAAGATCGCACCCTAGATGTCTGTAATAATAAGAGAAGTGCATTTTTCTTTATGTCTAGTCTACTGCGGAAAATATTTTAAAAATGAATGTTGCCTTCCACAAAGCAAAGCAATGTTGCCTTCCAAAATGCAACAAAAATATGCTTTAACAGTAAATGAACCACTGAATTTTTTTCCTATCAGCTGGTGGGCGAAGGTCGCACTTTGGAATAAGAAGAAATAAGCACACTATGAGAAAGGCACAGTGCCCAACGTCTTTTGTTAGTAAGTGCTTCAAAATATAGGGCATAGACAAAGTACTAATATGTTTTGCAACTAAAAGACAGGTTTATTTAATTGTTCGCATACTACACACTGGACCGCACGGACCATTGTACATAATCATTTTTGGCTGCTAATGTCCCTCCTGTTACTCACATTCTATAAGGACATAGGATGGGGGATGGTAAATAGGCGTGTATTTTGGAAAGTCCCATCTTATTTGCCATTATCCTTTTCTTACCCTGTGTGAAGTCGAGTGGCCATTCCAAAGACTCAGGCAGCGCTGTGGCGTCCGCGAGCCAATGACGCCGCGTGAAATGAACTGAAAATGAAATGGGTCGTTAGAAAATACAGCTGTTTTTCTAGTCTGCCTCCTGTTACTCGAATGGCAATAAGGATGGCAAGCGGGGCTTTGCATTAGCCGAGCTCAATTCACGAACGTCATGCATGTATGGTACTTACATAAACAGTACGCGAGAATAAATAGGTCAGTCATCAATCTAAATGATACGTTTGAGCCACCCCAGGCTTGCAGTATAGGTTGATTTTCAGTACCTCCATTTGAAGACCATCTTACTTAAGCACTGTTCAAAAATGGCCCTTGTTGCTGTGCACAAAATCGTTTTTGCAACTTTGAGATAAGTCTGCAATCCATTAACGCAAGGACGCCTTTACAAAACGGCGAAGTTTCGGGGTCCCACTCAACCTGTAGTTCCATGGCTTCAGTCTTCAGTCTTCAGTCTTCTTGGCGAAGATCGATGTCTTCGTCAAGACGAGGTGGTCGGAGAAAGGAAAAAAAATGTGGAAAGATGCGAGCACCAAAACCAACCCGTTTGAACACTTTTCCCTGACAAAAAAAAAAAGCCATGCGTTTAACTGCGTTTTAGCTTGTTCCTCTTTATGAGCGGGGAACATTATAAAGAGTTTTCTTTGTTTCCTGGGTAGCTGCAGTCAAAGTACGTTTCTCAGTTACTGTTGGAAGTTATAATGCACCATGTGCATGCCATCTGGAGCGACACGACATGACATTGTGTTAACATCGTTGAAACACACCAAGAAAGACGTGGTTTCTTTCATTGGGTATTAAAAGACTTATAGCCCTCGAACGTCTCCTATGTCGCATGGTATTGGCCTCGAGCTCCACCACTGGAAAAGCTGGCGCCACCGTCGGCGTGACGTGCTAGGAGGGATCACGTGGACATAGTGGCCGCGTCGGCTGCTTCGGGCGCGCCGAAGCGAGCTGAAAACAAGTTTAAATTCCCTCGTACGCTGCGGTCCTCATTTAGTGGCGAAATTTTCCCGCTTCGAGTGGCGCCTTTACAACGCTCGAAAGCACTACAATAGGCAGTGGCTGCCTTTGAAGGCGCGCAACTTGGTAGGCTACTGCTCGGTGCCGCAGGGCCGGAAGCACCTAATGGAGGCCGGTGTCAGCCTTATTCACACGTAGCCGCAGGACAAGAAGCTGCGTGAAGCTTGGCTCGCGAAACATAAAACCGGCAAACAGTCATCGGCTACAACTCGGGTATGCAGCAAGCACAGACGCGAGGAAGATTTCTGCTACGGCGCCCGGTCTGCGATGTTCTGAAAACGCGCACTGAGACGCTCGCGCGAGTCCGCTGCCCGACTAATATCATGACGGTTTGGCCTATGAACATGTCGATGCTATAGACACTGGCAAGTTCAGTGGAGTGGAAAGGC
Organism: Dermacentor albipictus; assembly: GCF_038994185.2. Lineage (NCBI taxonomy): Eukaryota > Metazoa > Arthropoda > Arachnida > Ixodida > Ixodidae > Dermacentor > Dermacentor albipictus. The sequence continues at coordinate 388,995,419 of NC_091821.1, forward strand.
AGCGGTAAGAAGCACATTTAAAAAAAGCATGACATATGGCGATGTTTGTGTTATGAATTAATGCACTGGATTACAAAAAAGGAGCAGCGGGAAATTGCACGCTGAGAGCACCGATAAACATACAGTGCGACGCAACTCGAGAAATAGTATTGAAAGGTCAAAGAATTTAAAAGAAAAAAAAAGATTGAATCGTCGCGACCGCACATCAGTCCCCGTAGGCATCCAAGTCTCTACAATGAAATTATTTTTGAACAGCTCTGATAGCGCCCACGCAACAATGGTTGCTTGTATACTGTCAAATGCTCATATTTGCGGCCTAAAGCTCATGGCACGGTGCGCGCGGAGAAAGCGAAACAGTGCGCGGACAAGCATGCAGACGCGCAGTCGGTCGCTGCGAATCTGCGCGATCGCTGCATTGAGGCTTCGTTCTGTTACACTCCATTTAGTTATACAAACACTATAAGAACATATTTCACATCGTTCGCTCTCAGCGTTTAGCTACCTTTCACGCAAGAAGCCGGCTCGGGAGACTCCATCGCGGCGACCGCGCGCAGTGGCGTTCACTGTACGTATTCGGTAAAGAGATAGCGTCTGTAAATGATTGTGTGCTTTCAGTTTGCCCAAAATTATTATTTATACAGTAAGAAACTTCTCTCGTTTCGAAAGTACCTACAGAAATGTCCGGGAGAGCTCGCGCATGGTGTTTTCAGTGAGCGCTGACACCAAAACCTATGAGGAGCGCGACACGTGATCCCTCATACTACGCCAGCGAGGCGCTTTCGATGGATGGTGACTCCGTAACTCCTCGCCGCCAATGCAAACGCCTCAGCCGCTGTTTCATCTGGGCCACTTAAGTTATTAGAGACAAATATTTTCAAAATCAGCAAAAATTAAAAAAAAAACGCACTAAGGAAGAAAATTTCCGCTCGCGCTTTAGGAACAGAAGGAATCCCGGATTCTAACCAGAGGTAGTGTCCGGGTTTAATCGGTACTTTGAGAACATTATGCTTTTCCGAGTGAACTTCCGCAACTAGCTAGCTTTTCCATCATACAAACGGCATATTCTTTTGTTTATACATGAGATTGTGCTCATTAACGTCAATCTCAAATCCAGCGGAGGTTAAGATGGCATATCTAAATATGTTTGTGCTGAAGGAATATCTATAAACATTCGCGCATTATTGTATTTTCCAATAAACGAAGTTATTTCAATTTCATTAAGTTCTCAAACTTGAAATTCTAGTAATGCCGTATAAGTACAAAACAATTTTTTCTTTTCTTTAAAGCGATCTCACATACGATTGAGCGCAGCGCACAAGCAAAAGAGCACAATGAAGTTGCACACACCAGGCATAACATTTGACCTTGTCGGTCATGTACAATGCCCATCGACGGAATTGGCTCGTAATGTTTTTTCTCGACAACCGTACGCACATTGATCACGCCTACCGAGGGCGTTGAATAATTATTTGCTTTTGCGCTATTATATCTAAGGCTACTGCATAACTCGTTCTTTTACTGCGATAGCAATTATACATGTGTCGACCGGGTCCTGGTCGAAGAAACCAAGCCCGCGTGTCAAGACAACAGCGAACCCTTATGTTTATTGCTCTGGGCATTTTATATCAGAGCGAGGGAAAGCGGGTGATGGAAATAGAGGGCAAGGAAAGGCACGTGTAGTTCGAGCACGCAAAGAAAGCTTGTGCTCGTTGAACTGATACGATACAATACAGACGCTCGGTACACATTGCCGCCATCGGCGCCACCGCTGCGTTCGTCGTTCGTTCGTTCGAAAATTTTATTGGTAACAAGAATCAAAAGGTGAGTGAGTGAGTGCGAACTTTATTTACGTCCTGAGGAGAAAGAATCAAATCAATCCGGTGGCTCCACCCAGGTCGGGGCTGGTAGACAGAGTCCTTTTGCGACGGCCTGGGCCCTCTGAACAGCCTTGAGCTGAGCGATGAGCACTGTGATTGTGAGTGCTGAGTCCTAGGAGGACTGGTCAAGAAAGTCGGCGCCCGCGTTGGCAGAGCAGAGCCAGAGCATGAGTTCGAAGTTGTATTGTTGTTGTATTGTAAGTTGTATGCTCTTGTCTGCAACTGCCTGTAAGTGACGGCCTGTGCTTTTTTGAGCTTTGGGTGAGGAGGAGGAAAAATTCTTTGTCCTAAACTATGATTTGAAGTGATTTTGTGGTATGACACGAGCGGGTCCTTATTTTCTAGATCCCTCCAGGCTGTGCCGAAGCGAGGGGGTGGACCTCAGACGCGAAAAGCGAGTTCTCGCGCCAGTTGGTGTGCCCGCTCATTCGGATTACAGTCAGGACATCCGGAAATGTTGCCCATGTGGGCCGGGAACCATGTGATGTGTGGAAACATGGGGTTGTAATCTCCGGTTTCTTGGTAGAATATTTTGGTAACAACCGTAGCTGCTTTCCAGGAGACGAGGGCCGACGAGAAGCTTATGATGGCTGTTCTTGTGTGAGAGTAAATGACGGAGGCCCCTTTGCAGCTTCGAAGGGCCACCGCGACGTCCATTTATTCTGCTTCATGAGTGAAGTTGGTAACTACCATGGCTTGCGTTGACGAACGAGCCATGAGCGTCCACTACGGAGACCGCGTAGGCGCCTCGATTTCATTATCTGGCTGCGTCAATGAAGATGACTTTCGTTTCGTTACGTTTGATGTTGTCGAGGATTGCCTTGGCTCTCGATTTTCTCCGCCCTTCGTTGTGGGTCGGGTGTATGTTTCTTGGGATTGGATAAACTGTTAATGCCCTCTCGGCGTTTGTGTGTAGTTGCGACTTCTCTGGTGGCATGGAGAGGGGCTGCATGCATGCTTCTAGTAAGATCTCGGTGCCCGTTCGGTCGATGAGAGCCGACTAATTAGGGCGTTTCGCTGTGCCTCAAAGAGCTCAGTTGCCGTGCTGTGTAGCCCCAGTTGGAGGAGTCGTTCCGTGATAGAGTTTCTAGGAAGGCTTAGGACTTTTCTTAATGTGTTCTGACTAGTGCGTCGATTTTGTTAATCTCCGTCTTCTTCCATTTGAGGAAGCGGGAGGCGTAGGTTACGTGACTGATGAGGAAGGCGTGAAATGCTTTCATGAGGTTGCCCTCTTTCATTCCGTGATACTACCTGGGGAAGTTGAGGGTGCTCTTTCCGATGCGTTTTAGTGCCTCCGCATTGTCATTGCTGTAAGCCCATACCCAGGTACTTGATTGTGTTACACCTGGAGATGTTTCTTCCGTCCCTGGTGGGCAGGTGAACGGGGAGGTATTAAGGAGCTGTCTCTCCCTGGAGACTTGTTTGCACACGAGGAGCTCTGATTTTCTGAGGGAGAGCTTCAGTCCCGTATTTTGTAAGGAAAGCTTCCATGGTGTCCGGCGCTTGCTGTAGGTTCTGCTCCAGAGTGCCTAGCGGGCCGCTCGGGGACCAAATGGTGATGTCCGTGTAAATCGCGTGCCCTACTCCCGAGACTTTCGAGAGTTCGTTGGAGAGATCGTGCATTGAGATGTTGAAAAGAAGCGGCGAAAGCACTGACACTTGCGGAGTGCCGATGGTGCCTAGCCTGTACTTTGTGCTTTTAATTTGTCCGACCTTTACGGTGGCCGTTCGGTTAGCCAGAAGGGATCTCACAAAGTTGTGGAAATTTACCCCGATATGTAAAGTGGGAGATTTCGTTGAGGATGTCTTCATGCCTGACCATGTCGAAGGCCTTGGTTAAGTCGAGCGCTAGGATGCCTTTTACACCCTGGATTTGTTGTCTATGACGGCGCTCGTGATGACTAGCATGGCGTCTTACGTGGATAGTAATTTTCTGAAGCCTATGAAATTGTGGCTGAATAGGCCGTTTTCTTCAATGTGCTCTCCAATTCTATTGTGGATGGCATGTTCCGCGACCTTCCCGAGACACGACGTAAGGGAGATGCGTCTCGGATTCTCTGCATGGAGTAGTTTTCCGGGTTTGGGGATGAGGACTACATTCACAGTTCGCCATTCATCCGGCACCCGAACTCCAGCCCATACTTCGTTAATTTTGCTCGTACTGATTTGTATGACTTCGTCATCTAGATTTCTGAGTAGTTTGTTGGTGAATCCATCTAGGCCAGGGGCCAAGCGTCCGTTTAGGTCGTGAAGGGTGTGCGCAATCTCCAAAACTTCGAAAGGATGATCCAGCGAGAGATGAAGTGGTTCCTTGCACTCGCGTGTGCAGTCGTCCCACGGGACAGACTTGCGCTCTGCCGGAAGGTAGATGTCTACTAGGGCGTCAGCAAAGTCCCGCGAACTCGTGCCTTCTTTCGTGTGGAGATGAACAAGCCTTTCGATCGTTAGCCGGGCATTACTCTTGGTCGGTTTGTTTCTGTCGGCGAATAGGTGCTTGAGAAGGCTGCACTTGCTGCTCCTTCTACTTTTTCCGGTTGATTCGTTACACGCTTCGTCCCATTGCTGCGAACTCAAGTTTTTGGAGTGTTCTTCGATCTCTTTGCTGACTGCCGTTAATTTAGACCTCAGCCTCCTGTTTAGCTACTGCTGGTTCCATCTTTCTCTTAACGCGTTCTTGGCCTCCAAGAGGTTTGCGAGTCTGGAGTCCATGGCTGGAACCTCCAAGTCCGTGCTTATTTATTTAGTGGCGTTCGTCACCGCAATCTTTACATTTTCCATTAGCTCTTCGAAGGTTTCTTCTTGTCTGTCCTCATTACCCCTCATTTTCCGGAAGAGGTCCCAGTCGACGTGGGTGTGCGTCTTGTGAGGATTGTGTGTGATGCGTCAGTTGATTTCTGGGATGAAATGGCCGCTGCCAAGGTCCTTTTGCAGGTTGTCCCACGACCCGTCCGCGTTTCTGAGGAACGTCAGGTCTGGGGTGGTGTCCCTCTGAACCGAGTTGCCTCTGCGCGACGGGAACCTTGAGTCCCTGATGAGTTATATGCCTAGGGTGTCCGTGCACTCGGCAAGGTTAATCTCTTGCCTGTCATTAGTGGCGTAGCCCAGACGGTGTTGTGCGCGTTAAGTCTCTGGCAACGATCAGCGACCTGTCCTTGGCTTGCGATGCGGCCGATGTGAGAAGTTTGCTAAAGTTTCTGAGTCTGTCAATCGGGGAACTGTAGACGTTCAGTATGTAAACGTTGGTCTTTAGGGCTCGACTGGGAATGATTTCAGTGAGCATGGATTCCAGGCCTTTCTTGTGTGTCGGGATGCGCCTTTCCACGAAGCTGACGTCTTTGCGGATGAGAGTGACAATGCCCCTGGCTTGTTTGAACTCGGGGGCCAGGGTCGGCCTAGAAACCCTGTACTCTGAGAAGGACATGCTTTAAATGTTCTTTTACGCCCTGTACTCTTGGAGAATGATGACATATGGCTTTTCTTTACATGGTCTGACGAATTGCATTAGGTTAGCTTTCTTGTTGTTGAATGAGTTACAGTTCCATGGCCAGGTCATGAAGTATTGCGGTGCGTTATCCATTGTACTGTTTTGGCATGACCCCCTTTTAGCTGGGCTCACTTATCGCTCCTGGTGTATAGGAGGGAGCGGGCGACGCAAGTAGGGGTCCCAGAAAGACTGCACGGTCCTGCATGGGGGTTGTTCTTGTGGTTTTGGGATGAGTAATTGGTATTTCTAGGTGGTCGAGTCTGCCACAGATTTGCGTGAGTTCCTTCTTAATTTATGTAATTGCCGATCCAAATGTGTTATACTTGCTCTTCTTGCTGCACTTCTTGACTTTGTTGTCACTGATGGAGGCGTTAGAAGGAGCCTCACTGCCATCAGACATAAAAGCGTCCACGACGGATGTGTGGTCATCTGTTTGGAGGACGAGGGCCCTGCGTGTGTGTGTGCTACACGATGCGACCACGGTCCTGGAAGATTGAGGGATAGGTGTCGGTGTGTTATTTGTCAAGATACGTCCTTCTAGCTTGGCTAGGGTTGCCCTGAGTTCAGCTAGTTCCTGTTTGAGTGCTTTGTTTTCCCGCTCTATGCATTCGTGGGTCTGGCATGCGCTCTGGCTGTGCCTTATCTTGCTTTGAAGTCGTCGATGCAGCGCCTTTGTTGCCGACCATGTGGGCCCAGGTCGTTTTCTTGCCTGGCTTTCTGGAGCTGGATCTCGACCCGGACCGGCCCCTGGAGCGGGAGTGCCCTCTGGATTGGGAGCGCCCTCTGGAGCGGCAGTGCTGCTTGGGGATAGAGCCACCTGCCGGCTCCTGCTATATAGCCGCTGGGTCATTGATCTCATCCGGGTTTGCTTCTCTGCCGGAGCGGTTTCGTTTCCTTCTCCTGCGTCTTCGCACGACGTATGGGATGTGGAATTTTCGTATGCACGTGCGGTCGCCTGTGGAGTGATTTCCCTCGCAGAGCTTGCATTTTGGGATGCAGTTGTGTTCTTCTGCAGCGCCTTTTGGGAGCCCTTCCCCGCCGTTGTGGCATTTACTTCTCTCTGCTTTGCTGCTGTGGCATACGTCGGCCCGGTGCCCGGCGCGGCCGCAGGCGTGACAAACGTCGACTTGTCGTTTGTAAAGCGAACATGGCAACAGGGCTGTTCCCCACATGACATTGTTTGGGACTCGAAGCCGGTCGAAGAGGATCACAACGATATGCGTGTTTTTGATTCTCTTGACATCGATGGGTGTCTGGTTCCATTGATTTGCAATCATGCTTCTGAGGGTAGGCTCTTCTATCGAGGGATCAACATTCGTGATGACGCCTTTGCAAGTGCCCTCCGGTGCGGCCACATATGCAGAGACCTCTAAAGCGCCGACTTTCGTGAGAATTTTCTGGATGCCGGCATAAGTGGTAGCGTTGGCTATGACTGGAGTCGAAATCACAATATTATTATGTACCTTGTTGGGGCAGATCGTGTCCTCCGAAGCTTGTTGGTCGCTTAGCGCTGCGGCCATGGTCGGAGCCCTCGCCAGCAGCACCAAGTGCGCCTTCGAAACGTCGAGCCCTCTTCGGGGCCGTACAATGACTTCAATCTGGTCTCTCGGCAGCAGGGGTAGCCGCGAAGCGGTTGCGATCCTCTGAACAGTCGAGCGGGAGCGGGCGTTAATCGCGCGGGAGAGGCAGGCGGTAATCTTCTAAGAGTCCACCTAGTAGACCGTCCATTTTCGGCTTCTGCGGAAGTTCCGATTGGCTGGGCTGGGATCCCAGAGAAATAGGAGACAGGCGTCCCTGCAGCCCGTTTCCTTCTCTTTGGCGCAGCTCAAGCCATTAAGAAGCAGCAGCCAAAATGGACGGCCTTCTAGATGAAATACTCCCCTCCTGATCTGAGCGGAATGAATAGTAAAGGTCAAGCTAACGTTACCTAACATTCCAGTGAACATGGACTAACGGCACCTGTTTCAGCGTCAGTATCATGTGCCATCGAGGTGCGACAGCTGGAAACGCCGCTGGCCTCCAATGCAAGCTCCGTTTTGCAGAGCTTGCATGTAGGCTCCCTACGCCAGTGTAAGGTATACCTGACGCAAGCCTTGTGAGACGCCCGGTAGCTGCCAGGGCCATATTCTTTTTGCACAGCTACAGTCGCCTTGCGTGCCGCGATTCGTCACCAGGTTCCAAGGTGTTCCAATATAGCTTCAAGGAGTTTCAGCGCAACACTAAGCCTTGCGGCCGATGTCAATGCTTCACTATTCGGGCGAAACTCTCTTTTTTTCTTTTGTGGATTATGCACTTTGGGATTCTACAGCAAGGACTGATGACACGAAAGCATACAAACCACACGTGCAAGCCGAGTTTGCACAGCAAAAGACAACCTTTTTATTAAAATGACCGATGGTTTATTTTTGAGGACCTCGTATATGCCCCATTTGAAAACAACAACAAAAAAAAACAATGCGCAAGCGACCAGGAAATGGGGAAGGGAACAGGGGTGCGCACACGAATGTTTTAAATAGCAGGTACTATCAATTACACACACACATGGTAAGGCACGAATACGGCGACCAACTACAAACACCAAGACGAACTTAACTGTTGCCGTAAACTGCAAAAAACAAATTGATACAAAGAGCCCGACAGCCATTTATCCATTCAGCAATAATTGGTGTTTCTTATCTACGTGGGTGCAACGGTGGCAGATATAGCTTATGTTTGTCACTGCTGGTTTGGCACACCTCCAGAGCTTCCTGTCAGTTGTCATTACTTTTCGCAGTCTGTTCTTTCTTTATTCTATGCAGCTTCCAGCTATTTTAGGTATGGACATTAATTTGTTAGAAGTGGTAACGTCCAACACCTCTCTGAAACAACGCTTTTGTGAAGCCTCGCAATTTTATTTTCGTGGAAAGTTCCCCCACCAAGAAAACTTAACCAAAAAGAAGAATAGTTTCATTCCTTCTTTTATGCTTGTACAACCGTGTACCAAACGGCTACAGTACGCATATCTATCGCTGTACTACTGAGCCAGTCGTCTACTGTAGACATTAGTGATACACATACGCACTTAATTTATACTTTCACCTGCTGTATGATTGGCGACGTCGGCTTCTGGTGCACACGGAGAGCACTGCCAATGGTGCATACGTCATGCACTATGACCGATGGCAACCAGACAAAAAGAAAATCGCTATCCATGCGAACGCTATAAACATGGCGAGAGTGGTAGTGTAAATATTTGTGATATTTGGAACGCTATGTTTTCACAACAACGACGAATCGGGTAATAGAACACCCAAGGCATAGTGATGCATGTGATCTTAGATCGCAGCTTGCTTGTATCATCCTAGCACCATGCACTACCGAAATCGGCATTCGTGTATAGACCTTCTAAGCGTAACTAAGGAGCACGCCGATTTATTTATCTTTCTCTTCTATGCTGCGTTTGCGAAAGTGCCACAAATGACGAAATATATTGGTCCGTGAATGCTCCTGCTCCTTTCAGCATAGCCTTCTGCAAGCGCGTGTCATCCTATCACCGCGTTTCGTTTGTAAAAAAAAAAGGTGTCGTTTCTACGGCTAGAAAAACAGAAATATCTCTTTACCTGAGCCATTGTTCAGTCGTGCCAAGGAAATTACTGTCACGAGGCGCCAGTTTTTTTTTCGATCCGCATTCATCACCCGCCAAGAGGCTGCGGGACCATTCGAAAACGCGAGCTGACGATACGAAAAAAGAGTGGTGCCTACGAGCGCGAAAAAAGTGCAACCCTTCATTTTCTTTCCCCTTGTGTTACGCATGCGCGATTAAAAAATAAAGAAGTAACTATACCTCCTACGAATATAGAGAGCGCGCAGTCTCGCAACGACGACTTCCTATGGGTGTGCCCTGAACAAGAGTCCCCAAACAACTTTCCGCGAACAGGCCGGGAGGTGCCCTTGCTCCCACAGAGGCTCCGCATTCTCTATTTCCACTCACTCGCGGAGGACTACGATAGCAGGTAAGCGCTGTATGAGCGCCAGGGCATCGCACAAAACAGGGGCAGGAAAGGACGCACGGAAGCGGACTCCGACAGATGTGAAAGACTGCATGACGTTTACGGCTCGTCGAGGATCAATTTCGTCGGGCGCTCGATGGCAAATGCATAAGGTGGCAGCCGAGCTTTTAGCGTACAGGCTTGAATTCGTTGTATTTATTCCGCACGCGCGTTTCCTTTGTTTACGAGCACACGTACTCTCGTTCCACGGGCTTGATGGCGCCCCTGTAAGTGGAACTGGCCGAGTTCTGAGAGCAAGTTGATTTTGCAGGTTGGCTCGCTCACCAAGGCATCCAGCGTGAAGTCAGAGGCGCGGACTGAGGTCGCTTCCGCGCCTCGGAAGATTACTCGTTGGAGACAGTGACGGGTGGTAAGTTCCGCAGCCTCGGCAAGTCGCCATATCGAGAGGTAAATCTTACAAGAGCCAAGAGCTTTCCAACGACGAATCTCCCTCGTGTAAATTCCCTTGAAGATAAATGTAGGCAACTGAGCCTAATGCTCAGGTACAGCAGTAGATATCACATCTTTATTCAAACATATTTAAACATTTCCCGTGAGCTTCTGCGTAATGAGGATATGGGGATGGAACATAGTATCGTTCGTTCGGCTCATAGAATTTATGCATTGACGACTCCTACTCAGTGCGAGAGCGACATAGAACAAAGTTGAAGATTCAGTGCAAGGAATCACATTAGCCTTCCCATCAGTTGCTTTTGTTGTTTTCGCTCCCTTCCTGTAGGCTGGCAACCATTGAAACAGTATAACCTGCACCTTCAAAAAACCAGTACGAAAACTTTAAATTTACTCAGGGATAATAAAAATGGTCTTAAAGAGATGTCTAAAGCACGATAACGTTGTGGGAAGGAACGAAGAGGAACAATAATTGTTACCGACCGTGGCCAGATTAATGTTGATCACTGAACCCGCTTTTCTTCTTTTTGCCGATCCAACTTGAGGCCTATCTGCTGGAGGATGCCGTATCGGGATAGTTTGTTGCTTTGCTTGCCACGCAAGACGTGCAGGGCACTGATACTGCATGCTTCCACTTCTCGTTGTGTTGTGCCGCACGTACTGTAAGATTATTTGCAACTATCTCACCCTGAAAATTGATTCGCTTCCTGTGCGTTGTCTTCAAGGCCAGAGCGAAAAGTGCAATCATGAACCGGCTGTAGCTCTCAACAAGTCATTCACTATTTGTCGGAACGGTTTACAGCGTCCCGTGCACCTCTCTGGGTTGTAAGAAAATTGTCGAGTGCACTCATAAAAAGAAAGGTCGAAGTAGTTTCTACCTAGTGTCACACCAGTTTTCTACCTTGATGTAACTGCAGTTCGCAACGAAATAGTGACTGTAGTGACACTGATGTTTCTGTATGTCTTGTTTGCAAACAAACAAACAAACAAACAAACAAACAAAGAAACAAACAAACAAACAAACAAACAAACAAACAAACAAACAAACAAACAAACAAACAAACAAACAAACAAGCAAACAAAAAACCAAAACGTTTCTTCCCCGCCCGTTATTTCTTTTGCTGTTGCAGTTCAGTCTAGTTTCAGTGCAGCGAAAAGCACACCAACTATTTTTCTCGTTTTCGCCCACTGTCATGGTTTTACTCCTTTTTATTGTTGCCTGTATTATACTTTTCTGCCGGACCTATCCCTAGCCTTTGGCTATTGATTCACAAAGTTGTTTATAGTTTAGGAATGTTAAGATAAATAAAATATAGCCAATCAATCAATGAATCAATCAACCAAAAGACAACGTATTCACTTTTACTAATGGGTCTCAGCTACCAATTGCGAACGTAGTTGGCGCAACCGAATTCAAGGTTCCTATTCCATAACACATATATGGGACCCACTCTGGAATACGCCACAGCTTGTCCGATATATGGAGCGGAGGCTAGATTATTTGTGTCACCTGACACTGACTGCGTTTGCAATTCGGAGCTGAAACCCATTCGCTAAACAGTGGCTACCTCGTTCATTTGGTATTTTTACTAACTCTGTCGTTCCCAACTACAGTTATACTAAGGTATAGAATGGTTTGACACTAAGTACTAACTACTGCGACCTGTTTTTTTTAAGAGTGTGCTTCTCATGCGATTGTGGCTGACAAGAAAAGAGTACCCCTTCGAACTATTCTACGCCAGTTAGGCGATAGTTCACACAGAAAAACTACAACCAACAGGCACTACAACCAACACAACATTTCCGCACAGAAAAATAAGGGAGCGCTTTCTGGACTACGCTGGACTCGGCGGCCACTTGTAACTGTGCGGAGAATGCGTTCTCAGTGCGTGTATCTTTACTTCTCAGTTTCCTTGCAGTGTTTTTCTGTGCCTCTTCTATCTCCTTTAGTACATTAGTGAACCAGGAAGATTCGCTCTTTAGCCTTGCTCTCATAATGTCCCTAGTCCTTTCTTGGGCTTAAGGGCCAAGCACCGTTGTGGTTAAGCTTCTTGCTTATTGTTGTCTTGCCTCTTGTTATAGCCTCGAATGTTTTCATCAGACGATAGTCGGTGAAGCAATGGCGTTCTTTCTCGCCGTATAATGCTCCATGAGAAATACGTACAACGGCAATCTGTCTATCTCGAAAGAGAAAAACTGGCATCCACCCGAATTTTATCACGAATCTACAAAGGAAACCCACGCGGGTTTCTCAGAAAGAAAGCCTCGCAGTTGAAGAAAAATTACTCCTGGTCCGGGACTCCAACCCGGGACCAACGCCTTTGCGGGGCGGTCGCTCTATCAGTTGAGCCAATCAGGAGGCTTGCCGTTCGCAGGGCGAGGGTGAATTAATCGACGACAATCTTGTAGGCACGTTCAGATGGTTAAAACAGTAAGACATTAAACACATTAAAAAAGACACTGCATGAATGTAAAGAGACACTGCATGATTTCTACACTGCGTGAGCAGAAGAGGTGGAATCATATTGGTCTGTTGTAGTGAGCATTAAAAACTATTCTACTTTTATTCGGCGGCAACATCCCAGAAGAAAATTTGGTAGGGTTGCTACTTCAAAAGTGGTAGTAATGTCCAAGAGCAAAACGGCTGAATTACGGAATTGAGTGTTCGTGACAAGCACTCATCCCAGTATTCGTGACGATACTTCAGCCTGTTTTTGCAAATTTCACAATGAGCAGCGAGGAAGATAAAAAAATGCTTCCCTTTATTATACTCGTGCGTTCCACAAAACAGCTGCAATGATCCTGTGATGGAGAAGTGGCATATGACAGACTTGCCATGCAAAGTATATTTCTATTAGCTTTCTTAGGATCATCATCATCACCAGCCTGGTTCCGCCCACTGCAGGGCAAAGGCCTCTCCCATACTTCTCCAACTACACCGGTCATGTACTAATTGTGGCCATGTTATCCCTGCAAACTTCTTAATCTCATCCGCCCACCTAACTTTCTGCCGCCCTCCGCTACGCTTCCCTTCCCTTGGAATCCATTCTGTAACTCCTAATGACCATCAGTTATCTTCCCTCCTCATTACGTGTCCTGCCCATGCCCATTTCTTTTTCTTGATTTCAACTCAGATATCATTAACTCGCGTTTGTTCCCTCACCCAATCTGCTCTTTTCTTCTCCCTTAACGTTACACCTATCATTCTTCTTTCCATAGCACGTTGCGTCGTCCTCAATTTAAGTAGAACCCTTTTCGTAAGCCTCGAGATTTCTGCGCCGTACGTGAGTACTGGTAACACACAGCTGTTATAAACTTTTCTTTTGAGGGATAATGGCAACCTGCTGTTCATGATCTGAGAATGCCTGCCAAACGCACCCCAGCCCATTCTTATTCTTCTGATTATTTGAGTCTCATGATCCGGATACGCAGTCACTACCTGTCCTAAGTAGATGTATTCTCTCACCACTTCCAGTGCCTCACTACCTATCGTAAACTGCTATTCTCTTCCAAGACTGTTAAACATTACTTTAGTTTTCTGCAGATTAATTTGTAGGCCCACCCTTCTTCTTTGCCTCTCCAGGTCAGTGAGCATGCATTGCAGGATACTTCGCCCATTTCGCTCAAACCGTCTATCGGTCTCTAACCATTTCCCGCCAACCTCAGTCACTGAATACCGTGAAAGTAGGAATATAGGTCGAGTGGGAAGGCAGGCCGAGATGTTACCTTGAAGTGGGAAAAAAGAGAGGAAGAAAAATTGCAGATCTAGCGCACATGTTGGAATCTATGTGAAGCGAAGCTTTCATGAAGTGGTTAATAAGATACTATAGATTTGCCAATTTCGCTCTTTAGTCTTTGGCGTAAACTGGCACGCCCACGCTAACTCTTGATACGCAATGTGACAAATCTTGTAGTTACTGGTATTTTCTCATTCACTTTTATTTATTTTAAATGTACGGGTCACTTCTTGGCTCCGTTGTGGGCAAGTGTGATTGTATAGAGGTCATCACCATCATTATCAGTATGCGTGTGCGCTTCGTGCCCCATCTTCTGTGGTGGCAATGTGCCATAGTGTGGAAATCAGAATAATCATCAACACGTGGCGATCATCTCAAATAGGTAGTTCGTGGAACAATATGTACCACCTTATTTTAGTCCAATTCCCCGTTCGGAGAATGTGGCATAGTATGGAAATCACCATCTTAATGGACATGCGGACACGCTCCTTGGCCGATCCCTCCTTTTTGGGGTATGCGCCATGGTATGGAAATCATAATTAACACGCGGAGGTCATCTCAAAGACGTAGTTAGCGTTTTCAGATTATGCAGCACCCCATCCCCCATTTGGGCGAAACCCCCGTTGTGGGCAGGTGCCATTGAAGTGCCCGCTTCTTAGGTATGTGCCACTGCATGGAAATAATAAGCATCATTATCAACATGTGGACAGTGGACACGCTTCTTGGCCGACCCCTCGTTATGGCTATGCTCCATTGTAGGAAATCATAATTGTCATCAATACAGGGGCGATCTCAATGATGGTGGCACGATTTCTACCAACCGCTTCTTTGCCAATCGTCCATTGTGCTTATGTGCCATAGTACGGAAACCATCTTCCTAATCATCAACACGCGGACAGGCTTCTCGGCCGATACTACTTTGTGGGCATGTGCCATACTATGGAAACCATTAGTACTATTAACACGCGGTGATCATCTCAAAGAGGTAGTCTCAATATGTACCGCGCGCTTCTTTACCAGTCCCCCGCTGTGAATTTGTGGCGATAGTGTGAAGATCCTCATCATAATCTACACGTGACGACCATCTTACAGTGCTAGTTGGTGTTGATATGAGAGAAGTATACGTGCGATGTGTACGTATTGTTGATGACCTAGAAGGGACCTCAATATTTCTTGCTCGTTTCTCGCATGTAGGAATATACATGATGCAGTAAATACCACATAAGAAAAGGAACGAAAAACATTTTTGTGGCTTAATGGTTGAAAGGATCGGGCTGGTGCGATGACGGGCTGAGGTTCAAACGGAGGCGCTGGACGCGATTTTTTTCTTTTTCTTTTTTTTGTGGGGTTGTATCTACTCAAAGAGGACCCGATCAGCGACCGACCGACCGACCGACCGACCGACCGACCGACCGACCGACCGACCGACCGACCGACCGACCGACCGACCGACCGACCGACCGACCGACCTACCAACCAAACCAGGCCAAAGCATGGCATGATAGGCGAAGAAAGCTTCGTTAAAAAAAAATAGCTATCAAGATTGCCAGAACGCCTTCATTTTCACGATGGCACTGCAACTCTGCAGCGACTAGAATGCACTGTCACGGGTAGAGTGCGTGCACGAAGCTCCCATATAATGTCTGCAAGCCTGTGCATGGACTGCACTGCGCCCACGAAATGATGTTTTACGTTGGTTGCTTGCCGACAGTTTTCCTTTTTTGTTGCCTTCAATATCGCACGCTTAATTCAGAAACGCCACACTGGCGCTGAGATGGCCATGTTGCCGTTCTCTTCGGTTAAGTGTACAACGCTTCAGCGCTGCTGAAAACTGTCTCCGTCTGCCGCTGCTCCTTTCTCACCATACACGCGACGTCGATCGGAAAAGCGCACATAAGAAGACACGGTGGCAAAATATTTGCCAGAAATCCCATTTGGATATGGATACGGCTTTGGCTATGCGTTTGCCACTAGGAACACCTTAGGTTGACAAAAGATGACTCGAATTCTGCTGGAGGCCACTAGATAAGATGAGGGGTGGCTTTAGGCTGCTTCTTTCCCTAGAAAATATCTCCACTTATATTCCGGTTTATATGGTAGTCCACTGTCTGATGAGTTACGCATCGGGCTGCTGTTCTGAGGGAATAGGATTCAAAACCAACCGCTGGACCGACTTGGATCACGGGGTACGTGCCACACCTAAATAGAGTTCTTCAATAAACCTCTTTGAGGTCGACATGTGCCACTCGGCATGTGCTGCTCTTTAATGATAATATAGATCGTTTCAAGTTTCTCCAGTGGTGGGTGGGATTGAATCAGTGTCATATATATTTGGACAATCTTCTGTGAATATATATCCACACACGCACCCCACACGGACTTCGCGGAGGTGGTACTAAATAGCACAGCCGCTCCAGCCAGAAGAGAGGAGCCCGGCTGCATACACGCCTCATGCATGACGCATTTCGGACTTAGGAATGTGGTGTGTCGTTGTATTGCTTCCATGATAATCCAATTAACGTCGACATTCATCGTGAGATGGCTTCCGTTGGAATTTGTTTATCTACCACAGGAACTCAAGTAGCAGTTCACTTATAAGCCGGAGTATAGGGTAATATTCAGCTAGAATATGGACTGCAGTTCAGTTGTCAGCCAATTTTCGCAGATAGTGGCTCTTGAACAAGCAAGTTCTCCTGTGAGGGAGGGAGAGATTGTAATGAAAAGTAGACAATTCTGCAGGCGTGTGTAAAGGCGTCCGTGTACTACTCTGCATAGGGGATCGGTTGAAGAATTGCAAGGCCCTGAGATAGACACAGACCTGAGGAATTCAGAGATTCAACTGACGCACAAACAGTCGCTTTAACGAGAAAAGAAGTTATCTGTGTCATCACCAGAAAAAAGAAAGGTTAATTAAATCGGGTGATTACATGCTCACTTCTTGCGTCGAAGCAGACAGACGTCTATATATATAATGCATCGTTACAGGGTCCTCGATGTAGCATGATTGTTTATGCAGCAAATAACGACTATACTATCAGCACGAATTCAAACACGAATTCCGAAACTATTTCCGAAGCTACTTCAATGTATTGCTCCGCTTCAAGGTCCAGGTGCATTTGGCATAATTATGACTACTAAATGCACTCTTGGGACTGCTGGATGCCTAATTACCGGCTACCAAATCATTACACTTCACAATTTTACGTAATTATACGTGTAAGAAGATTTCTGATCAGTTATTTTGTGTTAGCGTTTCAAGTTGCATTGCACCAGGCATAACATTTGACCTTGTCGGTTATGTACAATGCCCATCAACGGAATTGCCTCGTAATGTTTTCTCTCGACAACCGTACGCACATTGATCACGCCTACCGAGGGCGTTGAATAATTATTTGCTTTTGCGCTATTATATCTAAGGCTACTGCATAACTCGTTCTTTTACTGCGATAGCAATTATACATGTGTCGACCGGGTCCCGGTCGAAGAAACCAAGCCCGCGTGTCAAGACAACAGTGAACCCTTATGTTTATTGCTCTGGGCATTTTATATCAGAGCGAGAGAAAGCGGGTGATGGAAATAGAGGACAAGGAAAGGCACGTGTAGTTCGAGCACGCAAAGAAAGCTTGTGCTCGTTGAACTGATACGATACAATACAGACGCTCGGTACACATTGCCGCCATCGGCGCCACCGCTGCGTTCGTCGTTCGTTCGTTCGAAAATTTTATTGGTAACAAGAATCAAAAGGTGAGTGAGTGAGTGCGAACTTTATTTACGTCCTGAGGAGAAAGAATTAAATCAATCGGGTGGCTCCACCCAGGTCGGGGCTGGTAGACAGAGTCCTTTTGCGACGGCCTGGGCCCTCTGAACAACCTTGAGCTGAGCGATGAGCACTGTGATTGTGAGTGCTGAGTCCTAGGAGGACTGGTCAAGAAAGTCGGCGCCCGCGTTGGCAGAGCAGAGCCAGAGCATGAGTTCGAAGTTGTATTGTTGTTGTATTGTAAGTTGTATGCTCTTGTCTGCAACTGCCTGTAAGTGACGGCCTGTGCTTTTTTGAGCTTTGGGTGAGGAAGAGGAAAAATTCTTTGTCCCAAACTTTGATTTGAAGTGATTTTGTGGTATGACACGAGCGGGTCCTTATTTTCTAGATCCCTCCAGGCTGTGTCGAAGCGAGGGGGTGGACCTCAGACGCGAAAAGCGAGTTCTCGCGCCAGTTGGTGTGCCCGCTCATTCGGATTACAGTCAGGACGTCCGGAAATGTTGCCCATGTGGGCCGGGAACCATGTGATGTGTGGAAACATGGGGTTGTAATCTACGTAATTATACGTAATTTTACGTAATTATACGTGTAAGAAGATTTCTGATCAGTTATTTTGTGTTAGCGTTTCAAGTTGCATTGATAATAAATGGAATGCCTTCCTTGCAGGACGTTATGGCATCGCCATTAGTGCTTGTCCATTTGCTCGTTGTGGCTGCTGTCGTCCTCCTCACTGCTGATGCAGTGGAAGGCGGTGGTGGAGTAAAAGGCGGTGGTGGAGTGAAAGGCGGTGGTGGAGTGAAAGGCGGTGGTGGAGTGAAAGACGGTGGTGGCCCAAGGGAGGATGATGGATGCACACCCGTCACCGACCCCACCGGTTCCAGGACAGTCCATGATAAGCCGGCCACACCCGAGCATGTCACCGATGGCAGCAGCCCTGAAGTTAGCAGGCCCGGTGACAGCAGGCCCGGTGACAACAGCCCCGACGACGGCAACCCCATCGCCACTAAACCCGACGACATTAGCTCCGAAGGCAGCAGCCCCGACGGAAACAGGCCCGAAAAGAACCCCACTACCGATAGCATTGACCGGGAGACCCCTGTGACTCATCCGACCGGCCATACTGACGAGCCATCCATGCCGGATTATACAAAGGATGGCACAAACGAAGGCGCCGAAGGGTGTGAAGATTCTAAGGGGTCTAAAGGCCCGAAGGGGTCTAAAGGTCCCAAGGGATCCAAGGGTACCAAGGGATCCAAGGGTCCCAAGGGATCCAAGGGTCCCAAGGGATCCAAAGGCCCAAAAGGGTCTAAAGGATCCAAGGGTTCAAAAGGGAACGACGGCTCCAACAACAAAGGCGTCAAAGGCTCCAAAGACAACGGGCAGGACGAGCGTTTTCCAGGCTTGGGCGACGGCGATCACCATGGAGGCGGTAAGCGTTCAGTTTCGACCGCATACAATATAACTGCTGTTATACCTATTTCGCGATAGCACAGTAGTGGGTGAGCCGCAACAGCTGGAGAAGCGCACAACGCGAACGCGCTGGTAGCATGACCTGGCATGGTTTCAGAGGAGTAATAACTAAGAGTACATAGCAGCGAAGAAAGTAGAAGCCGGATAGTTCTTTTTGCGGTAGAGAACAGGAAGGTCAATTTATGACGGAGGCAGAAATTCATGACATGAAAAGATCCCTGCATTTAGAGGCCATGAAGTGAAGAGAGAGGCCGGAAGGTGGATTTTCGTAAGCGTAAAATCACAGAAAAAACCAAATCGAATATAGCCGAGAAGGGGGATGGCGTACGTCTTCTGGCGAATAACACATTCAGTGGCACAGTTTTGTGCGGCCCACGCTTTTGCCTAAAGGTGCACACTAAGTTTGTAGTTTAGGGCGAGTCGTCAAACGCTGCTCTGAAAACAAAGTGACGTGTTAATTGCAATGTAAAAAATGGAGGGCCTTTTAAGAAAGTAGGGGTTGCAAAATAAAGAATACTAAATAATTCGGACGTGCAAGCAGGCGTTGTGCATTCGGTGGGCTTAGCAGGAACTACGAAGATATATTTCGTTACAAGAAACAAAACGAGTTCCGAAAAAATATTAATATTAAATTACGGGGTCTTACGTGCCGAAACCACTTTCTGATTATGACGCACGCCGTAGTGGCAGCCTCCGGAAATTGGGACCACCTGGGTTCTTTAACGTGCTCCTAAATCTAAGCACACGGGTGTTTTAGCCCCCATCGAAATGCGGCCGCCGTGGCCGGGATTCAATCCCGCGTCCTCGTGCTTAGCGGCCCAACACCATAGCCACTAATCAACCACGGCGGGTACGGGTTACGGAAGAAAATAAAAGACAGCAAAGAGAGTAGCTTTATCAAAGGCATTCTGTTAAGATTGAGGTATGTCAATCAGGGAAAAAATAAGCAGTGAGTCGACATCTAAAGCACACAGCTGGCTGTGTTGCGGTTTTGCCGCAGCCGAATAAGAGAGTACGACGAAGTGAAGTGGGTGTCGATGATGACAAGGACGCATTATCAGTGACGGTGTCGTCTTGCAACTCAGTGCTTCTTTTAATTAAAGCTAGTAGTAGATGCCGTATAGTAGGGTAACTATATGTCTTGTCAAATGTTGAACAAAAAGAAGAACCAACACGATACAGCAGACCAACTAAATTTACATTACCTATTAAATAGAGGAAAAGAAACTACAATTCAACGTAGAATGATTAAAAAATGAATGAGAGAAATTAGGAAAAAGTCTGTTTCACAAAAAAAATGGATATGCTTAGCTTTGTAATGACATGAGGTAAGACTGCAAAACATTTAAGCGCTGCTGTAATATTCTTGTCATCAAACTACACACGAAAGATATTGCTGTTATTTTTTTGTACATCTTAACGTGTCATTTCTCACGATAACGTCCCCCGCTTTGTAGCAAGTACCGGCAGCGCCAAGCCTTACAAATGCGTTCAATTCGCACAAGTTTGACGCTTAAAAGTGGTGCAATGCCTAGTGTTAGATCGAAATGACAAGGAAGCGATGCGTGAAAGCGGAAGGTAGCGGTGCCCTTCTCACAGAGGTTCAGCAGAATGGCCCTGCTCTGCTTCATGTTGCATCGAGGGCTACCACGGCGCAGTATCAGCGCGTGAGATCGCGCTCACTTACGACGCTCAAAGATAAGTGCGATGGATAGAAGCCACTTCCTCGTGTGGACCTTGTGCCTGTAGTTGCTTAAGGCCGATCCACACGACGGACCAAATTGCTCTTTTGGACCGCGGTTCGCGTAATCACGTGATAGGACGTCACCAGTTCGTGCGTACCGCCGTTGGCCCGCGCAAGACCGCGGACCTCGCGGTCCAACAAATCGCCGAGGATTTTCCCGCTTCCGTTTTGGCGGCGGACCACATGCAAACCGCAGCGATTTGGCTTAGCCAACGAATGCTGTCCGGCAACAGAGTGTCTTCAGTCAAATCCAATCTAGTTTTCGGCTCAGCAAAAGCCAGACAAGCCAGTCGTTTCATGTCGGCCGTTCCGTCTACACGTGCGTGCAGCAGATATATTTTTAAACACCGTGTCCTCTTGGAGTGACGAGGATGTTTTTTCATTTTGAATACCTCGTTGAGCAGTTCCCGGCTTTGTGGGACCCGAGCCGGAGTGATAACAATGATAACACTCTGGCCGAGAGTGTAGCTGGTTGGTCTGCTCTGCCGTCTGCTATGACGGTCCGCCGTGTGGATGTGCTCTGCGCCGGACCGGACCGCGGCGGGCCGTGAAGTCGCATCACGTGACCGAGCGGCCCGCGGACTTGGTCCGTCGTGTGGATTGGCGTTTAGTGTAAGACAAACTTTCTTGCTTCTTTCATTACTTGTATACGTCTTAGACAAGTCCGGGTAAGCGAAACCTGCCTAAGTGGGATTTTCGCGTAAACGGAACGATGGTATCAACTTTGGTTGGCCGCCCATAGGCACAATTTAATGGAACTTGGGTTAGTTAAATGGAACGTGCCTTTTTATGAACTCCGATTAGGCATAACGTTAAGCGAAACTACGCCCTACCTCATCGACGTATGGAGCAGAAAAAATTAAACAGACATATAATGTTGTGATGTTATATGTGGCGAAGAAAATACAATCCATCAGACAGTTGCGGGAAAGTTAATATATACTAAGGATGCCGAACTTGCATTGCCGTTCCCATCGCGTGCAGTTCGCTATGCAAGTAACGTTCGCGGAGAAGGAAGAGATGGATTCGGCAAAGGTTTTCCAGTAAGGTTTCCCTTGGGCTTCTTTCACACCGCCATTAATGATAGACCTCGAACAATACCCTTCTTACCTGCTCTGAGGAGACAGTTGAAAATATTATTGTCGAAGTTCGTGGCGAAGGCCACGATTCTAGTGTCGAAGACGTAGATGTTACTGTTTCATTTCGCGTTACTGTTTCGGGTCAGACGGCAAAATATAGTAGTTTTTTTTTCACGCCCGGTTTGATATTGTAGCTGAGTAGGTCGACGCTTTATGTTCCAGATATATGAATGAAACTTCTGTCATTTGGATATCCTGGATCCCACAAATGGGGAACACGTGAATTTACTGCTTGGATGAGTAAACGAAGTCAACAAAGACTGAACGACAGTGGCGGTGTCTTTTTCTGTGACAACTCCTTTTAACTTCTTCATATTGCTTCATGTTTCAGAAAATAAACACTAATGTTAGGTGCCCATGTGGACTTCCGTCGTAAAGATATGTAAATATGTAAAGGTATCATCAACCGTGGTTCATTGCCTAAGTACGCGTAATACTCTTCTTATCTGGTAGTATAAATAGAACACAATCAATCAATCAATCAATCAATCAATCAATCAATCTTAGATAAATTTTACTGGAACAGTTATAAAAGAAAATATGCCTTACTATTTGCAGCAGTGATCCTTGCGCCTAGTTGACTTATTCGAGACGCTGTTTCGTTGGTCAGCCACACAGGCACATACGCTTATATGTTATCCTTCCACTTAATCAACAGACGAACTTATTGAATAACAAGAATAATAAATTTCGAGGCAGAGGAATAGAACTTGGAAGTGAGCTCGAAGTTTACAGAACATTTAAATTCGAAGGGAAGGACAATCTAACTTATCTCAACAATGAAGTAAACAATGGCTTTCGCTTTATGGTATACCGCACAAACATATAAATCAGCGTTGGTTGCTTGTCGAGTGAACAGACCGCTGGTAAAATTGGAGTGGGTGCCGAAATCTGGAGCACTAAACAAGGAACCTTGTAGCTAGTTACGTAAGGCAGTGAACTGCGCGCAGGTCGGCGCGTGAGTATCATGAAAGATAATGCTGGTTATATAAACAGTGAAGCAAATAAACCACAAATCATTGACGCGGTGAAGGAAGATGTGCCTGAGTCAAACCCTTCATTCTGGCCAACTTTATTTCTTGCAAATCATAAGGTCGAGCGATATATTTAAGAAGTCACCCTGTTTACTACGGCACAGATTAATAATGAGCCCTTAATTTGTTAACTTTATTCTGGTCCCGTTGAATTGCAGAGCGTTAGCTTCTAGATACAAGGTCACTGAACACGATTATAAGGTATGAAACTAAGTGGCCCGCAACGATTTTAAGGCAAATAAGAAAGCGGAAAGGCCCGGCGTGCGCTCTGATTATTCTAAGTTTCCTATGTTATTGGTACGGAAAAATATCGTGAATATTTACCAGTTTCGTTTATTTACGGATAAATATTTCGGGACATAAGCTGACAGTCGGAAACGGAACGGGATTTTGCCGGTAGCATATAAAAAGAAGAATTGAATAGGCGTCCATGTTCTTGGGAGAACGCTGTATATCGCATGTAATACAATATTGTTTCACTTGTTTTTTCTATATATGCACAACAGTTGTTCGTATGAAACAAATGGGAAGTCGAATAAGTGCGACTTGTCAAATAATAAAGAAATGTTCTTTTATGCGTAAGAAGAACCCCGCAGAGGAAAAATCTCGGTACCAAAGGGAAACACAATATCGCGTTCGGTCGTATCGTGATGACGTCACGAAGACCTGAAGAAGCTATTATTCACGCCTAGGTAATCACAGGTGACATTTATACGGCTCAGAATTACGCGAGTGTGGCAGCGGAAAGATTTGTGCATGTCAAAGTAAAACTATCCAATGTCCCTACGGTCAGCCCTCCGGAGACAGACCATGGACTCCAGTCAAAACAGTAAGCGCCTAGAAATTCTCGGTGAAATATTTCGCGAAGTAGATGTATTAGGCATATGGCGTTTAATATCAAAAGATTTGGAGACGCGTGCGTTAGCCAGCCATAATTATCCCTAACAAGGAAGTTATATACCTTGGAAAAGCGAAAAAAGAAAAACAGCGAACACCAAGACGCTAGACCAGAAGGAGGCACATGCGCATACACACACGCACCGTCGTCGGCAGTGCCTCCTTCTGGTTCTGCGTCTTGGTCTTCGCTGCTTTTTTTTTCGCTTTTAACATGAACCAACTGGCCCAGCAATTCTCGCTTCTCAATGTACCTTCTAAGTACGGGTCGCAGGAGTAATTATCGATCATGATATTCGACGCTTTGCTAACAACCGGTCGATTTTGTGATGTTTCGAGTTTCAATAAAATCAATTGCGCGTCTGTTTTGGACATTGTCAGCCATCTCAAGCTCGTTTCGTCTTCACCTGCACCCTCTTCAAGAATGTATGTGTGTGTGTGACGACTTTATTTGGAATCCGGCGATTGGGAGGCCCGGGCCTGGGGCCGCCTAGATGGCCACTGGGAGCTGCTGCTCCCGTGCGGCTTCCTTGGCTCGCTGGACGGCCCAAAGTTGGTCTTGGAGTTCTGAGCTGTAGGACATTCCTTTTTGTTAGCACGTGTGCTTGATTACTTGTGCGAGGCTCAACCCCCCCCCCCCCCCCCCCCGAACACACACACACACGCCTGCACGCGCGCGCATGCACAGCGAGAGAGAGAGAGAGAGAGAGAGAGAGAGAGAGAGAGAGAGAGAGAGAGGGACCGGGAGAGAGAGGTGCTTTAGAATGGTATGCTTCATGCAGTGTAGCGATGCCCAAAGGAACCTCCTCTTTGTGCCTTGTTGCAGCGGCTGGCGCGGGCGTACCAGTGCAGATGGGGGATAACAGCAACGACAAGGATGCGAACAAGAGGGACAAGCAGGATGACAAGGAACGCATCCGCGCCCGTAGCAACCAGCGGGCTCCCGTGGTGTGCTTCCTCCGCGGCGACGGTTTCGAGAGGCATGGCGTGCGCCGGTACTCCCTGAGGAGCCTGCCGATACACAAGTGCACGCACTTCATCTACTCGTACTTGGAGACGGACAACAAGAGCGGGGAGATTATCTACCGCAGGAAGGGACGCATGGGAGAGAAAAGTGCGTTTTGCTGTCGTCGTTATACCTATGACCACTTTCATTGCACATGCTTGTTCCTTTGAGCTATGGTACACGAAATGAGACGGCATCTGAGAGACCTCTATAACAAGAACGAAAGAAAACACGTCAGTATAGCTTGTAAATCTATCTCCGGAACATTAAAGTTTATTACTGCTATCTCCTTAACAATCGCTCCGTAATCGCTCAGTGACAATGGTACTGAGGTCACCGACTACAGAAATGTAGCAACTACATGATCGTTTGTGCTTTTTATTTTTGCTTTGAATGCGTGTGGCATAAAGGGACTATGATGAAAATAAAAATGAATATAGAAGGCCCTTATCTTGCAGTAATAATGGAGCGTAACTTCCCGCATATAACCAAAATTTGCTGTGTGGCCTGGTGAGGGGCCCTTTAGCAAGCGGAACATCTGGCTGGCTACCGTATACTCTGAGGGACAGAAACGGGACGGCTAGAAGGGTCAGAGAGATTGAAAGGAAGGGAAGGCGAAGGCAACGCAAACACACCCATTTAATGCTCTAGTAATGAGGAGGGAGTGCGAGGGTGGTAAATAACTTCAATTTTATTCTGCATATTAAAGAGAAATACTGAGTGTAGTCGAAATGCCAGAATTCGAAAAGTTCGTTAGTATCTAGGAACCCTTGGCTTAGGAAGCGCTTAGAGGTTATAACAAACGCGTTCGTTAGGGTCTAATAGAATAAAACACCTGGATTCAAAATCCGAGATCCAGTCAGGGACATTTTCGATTCCAAAAAATTTGGCTACAGGTGAAAAGCTTGTAACAGACAGGAGCTTTTCTCTCCGCTGAGAAACGGAGCCCTAATTACGCTGCTTGGTCTCTCCCGCCTGTTTAGAACCAAGTTGCGTGGGCAAAAAACTTGACTTGCAGCTCATTATATTGAGGGGTTGTATCTGTTTTTACCGGATACATTCAAGGGTTTTAACAAATGCTCAAAGCCCTGAGAAGACATATTCAATAATGAGAGCGTCATTATGCCCGACAATTTGAAACCAAAACACTGCCGTCAAGATCGAGCAGATATCTTGCACGTGCCGAGCCAAAAGTTCTGCTCGCTAAGCCTTTTTCACATAATCCTTCCATAGCCACCACGAGCGAGGTGGTTGCTATCAAGAAATATGTTAATCGGATTGCATTGATTCTACTATTCATTTGCATAAGCCTTGTTGTCGTATATGAAAACAAAACCCACTAAGCTTAGATGAAAGTTAATTTCAATCATTTTAGGCCCTCTACGATGTTTGAGAGCCTTTCGTCGTAAAAATTCCAGTTTCACATTCGAAAATAGTCAAAGTTTTCGAGAACCGCTACGAATCTTGTCTGTCGCATTCGTATATGGTAGTCGCGACACGGCCGGTGCAACCTTTATACCCCCTACAAGCAAGCATCCGAGCCGCGTTGTAGATGGAATCTACATTTAGGTGCACGTTAATGAACTCCAGGAAGTCTAAATTTTTGGAGTCCTCCACTACGGCGTGCCTCATAATCAGAAAGTGGCTTTGGCCCGTAAAACCGCACAATTTAATTAATTGTAGATGGAATAATGTAAATATTTTGTTCTCTTTCATGGTATAGTAAACGCTATCTAAACGAGTAAGTTCTTCAGCAAATTATGACCTATGCAATGGCCATGGGAAGAAAATAAAAAGAAAAAGAAAGGTATCGCTGAACTTGCACAGATCGCGGGACATAAGATGAAATGGATATGGCGAATCGGTTCCACGGAGGCTGGAAAGGTGGAGGAAGGCTCATGAAAGGGAATATTGTCATCCATCTAACTGTACAAGGAGGCCTCCTTTGTAGCTTTGTATTACAGTAGTGTGGATGACAACTTTCCCTTTCAAGAGTAGATTGAATGATTTCAAATAGGTGTTGGGTCACGGAACTAAATCTCACTTCTCGGCTATATATGGCATCTGTAATCATTCAGTTCATGGTACTAATCCTCTTGACAAACACGACGAAAAACTTAGTCACATCTTTGCCAAATCAATGCGACTTATACTGGAGTCTTCATAAGCTGGTTCCTTTGCTGCCACTGCTTAATGTGGACAAGGTTTGTGTATAGTGGCCGAAGCGTCCTTTCGTTTTCATTTGTGTTTCGGCCAGTGACAGCTAAAACATTTTACACTTGAACTTTTTCTCATCACCTGAAGGGTGCGCTACCTTTAACTCTTGACTACAAGGGCCTCCTATTACTTCTGGTATCGCAGCTATCCTGCGAGCGCTGGGGCGAATCAGACACGATACAAACGCAAAAGAAGTCAAAACCCTCGTCAGCTACGGCGCCGGCGCGCACGTGCAAAGCCTGCTGAACCGCATCCGGGACGACAAGGAGGCCAATAAACTGGTGGACCGTATAAAGACCATGCTGGAGACCTTCGGACTGGACGGCATCAACTTTCACCTGGAAGGGCCCGGTCCCCTCGTCTGCAAACAAGAAGACATCAGGACCATAATCAAGTTCATCAAGGTGACTGCCTGCTCGACCATCCATCATCTAGTTGCTAAGCTACAGTGTCACGAGCCGGTTTGGATTGTGTCGGCTGTACATGACCTCAGTGTTCATTCCGAATTCCGAACTGACGTCGTCGGGACTGTAATGTTTCCCTGGTTAAGGTCTAGTGGCACTCAGATCCGGATATGACCTCATGGTGAAGACACACTCAGGGAACATTTCGACCGAAAATATGCAGAGAAAGAAAATGATTAAAGGCCCGGATGTGAATCAGACGGACGTAAGGTTGGCTGAAATAAACGCGGGAAATGTAAAAGGCGTTTCGTGAGTGGAAACAGGGTGGAAAACGGAATGGTTTCTTGAGTTCAGCAATATGCGCCTCGCGGGCATAGAGGTCTGGGCTGGAAATGGCTAGTGTCATCCAAACGCAATTGTTGCTTTTCTAAAGGGCCGTTAGTTGGACCTAACCAGGCCTCCCAGATCTTCTCGATTTCATCTTTCATGTGATTACAATGCAGATTGTATCCTATACTCTTAAGTGCTTGCAGAGGAACAACGAAATATAATGTGGCTCTTGTAGCTTGGTTTAGGTCAACTTAACACCCGTCTTATGTGCAAATAATTGTAGGGTGCCCCTAAATTCCAATATATGTGTTCAATCTGCATAAATTCCTATTCTGTGCGCAGAATCTCCGGCATTCAGTCAACAAGCAGGTCCTCATCACGGCTCAGCTTCCCGCCTGCCGTGACACCAAGTGCAACTTGTTTATGAGCGACAAGATGGCAAGGTACACCTTCTGGCACAAACGGCGTCGAACCGATGTCGAATGCTAATAGAACTTTGGGAACAGGCCACCGACTCAGCAACCCCTTGCGGTCGGTGCATCGCAGTCGGTAGACTGAGTGTAGACCAGCGTCGCGACTCGATCACAAAAGCAACTGTCGAAGGAATAAGTCAGCAAACTAATAAGTGTGCAAACCCTTAAAAACCAGTACTGGAGTGTCCGAGTGTTCCGGGGCCGACTTCAAAAAGCGTTAGTTTCGAAGCGTTGTTAGACACTGGCAAGCTGCCTTGCCTAATAGTCCATCTGACATCACGATTAGCTGGGATATGCAATTACCAACATTTCCAGCTGAGAAACTCGTTTTTGTGGATACGGGGGCTGTGATGCGCCTGTTCATATACAGAGTGTTTCAGCGAACATATTGAAAAATCCCTAAAGGTGGCCTGTGGCAGATAACGTTATTCTAGTTCCTGAAGTGGTATACTCGAAGCGGTGGGAACTGCTTGCAAAAAAATGCAAATGCATAATAAACCAATTAAAAATAATTATGATATTTTCAATTAATTAGCTTATGGCCCATATTGCAATTTACAAGTTCTACCCGTGGAGTTCGCAAGGCGGATCCACTTGGAACGAATTCTCAGGATGACACCAGTTCGAGATTTTAATTCCCAAACTTTGCGGAGAAACACTTTGGCGTTCCCGTTACTTTTGCGCATGAATGCATAAAATGACGTCTTGTTAACAAAGTAACTGGAACGCCAGTGCAATTCACCGCAAATTTCGGGAATGAATATCTGGAAACTGGTGTCATCCTGAGAATTCGTTCCAAGTGGATCCGCCTTGAGAACTCCACGGCTAGAATTTGTAAATTGCAGTACGGACGATACGATAATTAGTTAAAAATAATTAGTAAATTTTTGTAAATTGTAGATTACGCATTTCAATTTATTAATGTAAAGTTCATTCCGTCGAGTAAACCAGCTCATGAACTAGAATTGCGCTTTCTGCCACAGGCAACCTTTAAAACATGTTGAAGATGGTCGCTGAAACACCCGGTATAGAGGGTGTCCCGCGTAACTTCTGCCAAAATTTGAAAATATATGAATACCGTGTAGCTGGACAGAACCTAGGTAATGTTGTTTACCGTCGCTTGGAGCAAGTCAGACTCCCTTTTCTATTTTGCCTAATTACATATTTAGTTAACATTAATTAGTTAACTTCAAGGATATTGTGATCAGAGCAAAATTGTTAGCCAGGCAATTGTAGGCCATCACGAAAAATTCTCGATGCATCTTCATGTTGCTCTATACATATAACTTAACAGTCTTTTTCCAAGCCTGACAGAAGCCCGCAAAAGCAAGTGAAAGGTGCCGCTTGGCGAGTCCCGCAGCACATTTCTTGTGTCTTGAGGGCTTTGTTTAACGTTTGAAAAAACATTTTAACGTCTGGAAAAAACGTCGTGCGCATGGAGCAACAAAGACATGAATGGGGAATTTTCATGATGGACTACAATGTTCTGATTGACAGCTTCACACGGTGATTATGAGGTTCGGGAAGTTAATTAGGTATAATAACAAATCGTACAGTACAGTTGGGTAAAATTTAAAAAAAAGTAGTCGGACTTACTCCAAGCGACGGCTAACAACCGTACCTCGGTTTCTGTCCAGCTATGTGGGACACCCTATGTGTGTGCGTATATATATATATATATATATATATATTTCAATTAGAAGTTCTGTAGGGGGTAGTTTTAGAAACGAAGGTGCACACTTACGAACATTGCGTCTTTAATGGTTTTAACGTTTCGGCCGTGGCACGGCCTGCGTCAGAATAATCGATGAAGGCCATGCCACGGCCGAAACATTAAAACCATTAAAGATGCAATTTTCGTAAGTGTGCACCTTCGTTTCTAAAACTATATATAATATATATGTGAAAATTCAAGCGGCAGAGACCACGTGGAGTGACAGTGGTTCATGACAGTCATTTTCGGTGGTCGCCGATGTGAGATGGAAGCCAATGACACATTTCTAATAATCTAACTGCAGTGCCTTGACATTCTGCTTCGTAGTGTTGCATAAAGCAGATTCGATTGGTGAACGCTTACAAAAATTACTTGCGGAGCGTCACATCTTTTCACCGCAAGTTTCAGGAACGATATCTCGAATCTAACGCCAGCTCTCGAACTTATGCTTAAACTACTTCATTACAAAACTGCTTCATTACCGAACAGCTTCATTACTTCATTACCTGGCGGCTTCAATTACGCAAAACGAAATTGTACACTAAATAAGTTGCTTAAACTTAATTTACGTAAGTTTGTAATTTGTTTAACTGAAACGATGCGATTTGTCCTGTTCCCTAAAGTGTGCAAGTTAAAATAACTTGCCGAACAAAGCAGTATGACGTGAACTACTGCAGGCTACTTAAAGAAACAGTTATATACAGATTAAAGAGGGAGAAGGTCACATGGCATATAGTTGAGCAATCACAACAAGTATCCGCCTAGCTTTTATGGCGCTTGCAAGGAGGGTTACGGAGTGCGTATCATGAATGTTTGTTGCTCAATGCAGGTATCTAGACTACCTGTTTCTTATCACGTTTGACTACAAGCTGGACGACCTGACCAGGACTAGGCTCACCAGTGGACTTTATCGATATAAAGATAATAACGGTTACACGACTACGGAAACGGTAAGCTGTGGCAGGAAGCATGATTTCCGGTTAACTTGAATGAGGGAGACATTAAGAGAGAGAAAAAAACATGAGATCGGAAAGGCGGAGAAGTTAACGCGAAGAAAAGCTTCTCGTTTGCTACGGAAAGAATAGCCGAGAAGGAAAGCAAACAGGCCAATGAAAAAAACATGGGAGGACGCTTAAGCTTCGCCTTTAAGAGGAAGCTTTAGCTCGGGTGCTTCTATTTAAATAAATGTATAAGGAGAATTCGTTTTTCTGGGCAACCACTGCACCAAATTTGACGAGGTCTGTTGCATTTAAAAGAAAAACTTTAAATCTAGTGACTGTTGGTTTTGAATTTTGGATTTACGTCGTCAATTGTTTATTAAAAATTGTCAACAATCAAAACTTCTCAAAAAACGAAACTATCACGTTTACAACTCTGTACCTCAGCAACGAAAAGTGATAATACAATTCTGTGAATTGCAGCTAATAGTACATCTAAAGCGGACAAAATTGATCTGTTACACATGAATATCAAAAAATTTTGTAATATGGAAATAGATCCTTCGCAGAACCCTTGTAACCACGTAAAAAATTCACGTAAGATGCACAATGACATACCAAATTTGTCCGCTTTGATTGTTCCAATGGATGCCGTATACAGAACTGCGATATCTGGTCTTGATGCAGAGCTATGAATTTGCAAACTTTGTGCTTCTAGTTTTTTTTCAAACTGTCGAGTATTTGAAAATCATTTTAACAAAATTCAGGCCTAAATCTAAATTCCGCTTTCATCGGTCACTAGAATTTAATTTCTCAAATGCAACAAATTTCATTGAAATCGGTCCAGGGGTTATCTCAGAAAAACTTTTTTTTCCGTCTTACATGTACTTGAATAGGCCGCGTCGGAGTTGGGCCCGAGCTAAAGCTTGCTATTAAAGGGCCCCTGAAACGGTTCGGACAAATTTTGTAGACGCGTAGGGTACAGCTTAAGTAGAACATTCGCACCACAATTTAAATGAAGCGTTACGTAATAATGGAGCTACAAGCGATTAGAAGTTACCCTCCTCCCCAGCCACACTTTTCCTCCTCAATTCATTCGCCGAGCAAGCGGGGCTAAGCTCCGCCTTCACTGGTCTTGCGTCACGATGCCACGTCACATCGTCCACTTCCGGTTGGTTTGGAGCCCGCCCCCGCCTGCGCGAAACTTCTCCGCTAGCCGCTTGGCTGTCGACCCCAAGCGAGAGCTATCGAAGCAGCGTGCGTTGCGAGCATTCTGTCGTAGCGCTGAACGTGTCTGGTATTCCGTTAACCACAAGCAAGCTGGGCATTTCGGCAAACGACTGGAGGCATTTGCCTCCAGCCATTCAAACTCAAGCTGATGAAGGAACTTTGGCGTAGACGTACGTGAGCAGCCTGATCGGTCTGCACGGTCCAGACACTTGTTGGCGCAGAGCTTAACCAGCCAAACAAAGCGCTAATATTGCTCTAACCAGGTGTAAAACATTTTAAACATTTATAAAAACAACGTGTTGATGATTACACTCCTTCGAAAAATACGCACCAGCAGCAAAGAAGAATACGCTTCGTTGCTGCTACTGTGTATGGTTGAGCTCTGTGCCACCAGGTGGCTGCACCGTGCAGACCATTCATATTTGCCCTTCTCCTCATCTCGGCTCATCCCGTTACGGCACAGTAAAGCGGCCAGACCCTGTCCCCTTGCGCTTATGTTTGTCTTAATACGGGACCCGCGAAACGCTATTGTGTTAGTAATCTTCCGGTGTAAAGTGACGGCCACAAACGCGCAAATCCCGGCGCCGATCGTATAGCGGCAGTCCGATGCGCAGCAGCCAGTTCGCTCGTACGCTGCCTTGCAGAGGGACACGATGTCGCAGCTTGACATATTGCCAGTCGCTACGTTTGCAGTCCACAAGGCAACAAAGTCGAATCATAGTGCTCGCGAAAAGACTGAGACCAACTCTGACCGCGGAGCTCTCGTCAAAATGGAGTACGTTGTAACACAAGCAGACGACACTTGCTGTGTGCCGGAAGTGCTTAAGTGTACTAAAAATATTGTTCTTGGGCGTTATCTTTATGCTAGTTTCTTTTTATAAAAACTAATTAACTAACATTCCAACTATTACGAAGATCATTTGTTTACCATAAAGTTGGAAAAATTATCGATCACGCACCCTGGTCAGCCAATCGGATAGCTCACCCCACTGACGTCATATGGGTGATTTCGGTCATATGGGTAGGGGCGGCTTAAAATTCCGCCGAGCAGTGCGCTGCGATCGGCAGCAATGTGCATTTTCAAAACCTTATAATAAATTACACGCTTTACGCAGAGCGCTTAGATGTGTCAATTAATGATCAGAAGGACCTACTCTAACGACTCAGTACGTTTGTAGAAAATCGTCAAAAGCGTTTCAGGGTCCCTTTAAGGCTGGAACGCGATAGCGCTTACGGGTGCCGTTGGCGCGGACACCGACACCGGATATTCTGCGGCACGGGGCCCGATAGAAAACAGTGGTAGTGCAGCGCAGACCAATGGCTCATACCCCAGTAAGGCAGAGGCTACAAGCCACGACTCATCCATAGCTGATACCCCTGTAAGCAAGGAAAAGGGAGTTTGCGCTTGAGTTTCCGTGTAGCAAAATTATGTTTTCTCATGCATTCAGATTACAGTCCGACGCTATCATGTTTGTAGGTTGTGTATAAGTCGGACTTTATGAATTTTCTGACGCATTTTGTTTTGAGAAATTCAATTAGTTGAGTAACGCCTATGCGCCCCGCGAACGGCTGGCGTGATTGGGGTTCGGGAGGATTTTTCTTGACGGACAACGCTGTCGATGGCGGACGCACACACAGGATTTCCTGCGACACGGGGCGTTTCAAGCTATCGTGTTAATAGAGGGGGCGGGGAATGGCTGGGTCTCTGTAGTAAGTCATGGGAACGCAGAAACCTCAATAGCACCTTGAAAAACAAAAAAAATATTCTTGAAGTGATTGTCTGCTTGCTCTAGAAAATATTTTTCAAAACTTTTCGATGTAAACTGCCGGCCGTTGATGAAATTTTGCTGTTATTTGACCTGCTTCTAATCCTGTACATATCCCAAATAAACCTTCGTTTCTCCAAGTCTCCCTCAACGTCGGTCAACTCCCGCACTCAACGGCAAGGTCCAATAACGCATACAAGAGAGGAGGCGAGCGTAAGGAATGTTAGGCACTGGAGAAGCTGTGCCGCTGCGCTCTGCGCGGCGCAGGTACATTAGTTGGCCGCGCAAGATGCATTGCTAAATAGGCAAGTCAGTGTTTCCGTGTATCTTCCTCCGTAGAATTACACGTACGTTAAAGAGATTATCTGTATCTCCCCACCTTTCGTCCAGGCTAAAGTGCTAAAGTTAACCTCTCTTTGCCCAGAAGCAAGTGATGAGGCATAGAGATGCTGTGGCAAGGGTACTGCAAAAGGAGTTGCCACACGTCGTCAACGCTTTGCAGTTTCTCAAAGTCGGTCATCAGTTGAGGACACTAAAATTCTCGCACTCTGGTAAAATTGAGCTGATAAATTATTCTAATTACAACTAAATATGCGGTCATCAATCTGCAAGTGTGCAGCAATTCTTTATTTACAAGTTCATTCTCCCGCTCCTCTGTAAGACACTTTATCTTTCTCAACACTACACAGTTTTAAGGGGCTGCGGAGAGTGTAGTGGCCTGCGAAGCAGCACAATTGATTGCAAAGTGAAAAGAAAGTAGCAGGAACGTTCCCTGGTCCGAGGATTGCCCTGGCCTATACTGCTCGATAGTGTCTGATACTGCGGCAGACACTGCATAAATTATTGTATACGATACTGCGGTAAGGGCGTGCAGACGTAGCAGCCACTGGTTTCAATCTAGGTAGAATATCGAATGATTTTTGATGTGGTGTTGGGTTAATGGTGGCTTATCGAGGTGCAAACTATTTGTGTGTTAAAGACTATTTATTGACAATTCATTATTATGCGTTTGGTCCACATATTGATCTAGACTATCATGTATTGTTTCACTTGTATCCTCTAGACTCCAGAAACATAGTTGCTCCAAGATGCCTAGATGCAACCACTTACCCTTAACATTGATATTGTAAAAGCAGTGTGTGAATTTCTGCATGAATACTTCTCAACCGGGCGGCAGGAATTCGCTGAAGCTGCGATAGAGCAGCTGTTTCACCTGTCCCCTATTTTTGCTGTATCTTGTATACATAGGCCGAAAATACACGTTGAAAACTTCCGAAGCTGTACCTAGCATAGGATACGCACGGTAGTTGCGAGATGCATATTAATTTTCGCCACTTGGAATTAATCTATATTTAGGTACCAGATCGTATTTGTATTGCTGTGCTCAGTGGACAGTGGAATGCTGTAGACGCTAACCCGCGTCAATTGCCGTGACAATATGCCCAGCTATTGGCGATCATCCCAACGCACACCCCTGATGGCGCAAAAAAAGTCTTTAATTAGCCAGGTCAGGCAGGCGGCAGAGGCCAGTGGGGCCCTAGACTGAGAGGCTCCGACCCCCCTCCTTCAAATCTTTTCCATTTCAACAAAGTTTCTATCTATCTATCTATCTATCTATCTATCTATCTATCTATCTATCTATCTATCTATCTATCTATCTATCTATCTATCTATCTATCTATCTATCTATCTATCTATCTATCTATCTATCTATCTATCTATCTATCTATCTATCTATCTATCTATCTATCTATCTATCTATCTATCCATCCATCCATCCATCCATCCATCCATCCATCCATCCATCCATCCATCCATCCATCCATCCATCCATCCATCCATCCATCCATCTATCTATCTATCTATCTATCTATCTATCTATCTATCTATCTATCTATCTATCTATCTATCTATCTATCTATCTATCTATCTATCTATCTATCTATCTATCTATCTATCTATCTATCTATCTATCTATCTATCTATCTATCTATCTATCTATCTATCTATCTATCTATCTATCTATCTATCTATCTATCTATCTATCTATCTATCTATCTATCTATCTATCTATCTATCTATCTATCTATCTATCTATCTATCTATCTATCTACTGCACGCTTCTGTTCTTCCGAAATAAGAAACTCGGGGCGGAACAAAAGCCCGAGTGCAATTATGCAGCGCCGAAACCCACTTTTTTCAATACTGCGCGCTTAATTTGTATGCATCTAGCGGCGCACCGTACTATTGTGGGGGGACACGAGTCCACTCATTGCCTGCAATCTGTTCTGGCTTTTATATATATGTATATATATATATATATATACATATATATATATATATATATATATATATATATATATATATATATATATATATATATATATATATATATATATATATATATATATATATATATAATAGGGAATTCTGCATATAGGGAGCACTACCGAAGTCGTCGTTTCAAGGGGCATTCTATAAAAAGCCCACTGGGTGATTTTGGCATGTCAGTGCTCTAATGTAATCAATGAAGCCTCAGAAACATAACTATTCGAAATGAATACAAAGAGCCACTGGAGTAGCTTATGCCAAGTTTTCACACATTCCAGGACTAAGGATGACGTAAGTTGGGGATCCCTCACTTTACATAATAAAAGATTGTTGCCGTCCTTGTTTTGAAGCATTTAATTTCTCTAAATTAAGTCGTCTTTGTGCGCCTTCCGTATGCCCATTATTATCTCAGTAGAACTAAAGCAAATACATTAGGTGCCGCTTGACCAGTACTGTTGCTCTTACACGAATACAGGAGACGTGCCTAGGTCGCTGGATCGATGCTGGAGTGCCCAAGTACAAGATTGTACCAGGCCTCGCCACGTACGGCCGCAGCTTCACGCTCAATAACCCGGCCTACAATGGCGACAATGCCAAGCTGAAGAAAAGCCACCCTCTCGGTTACGCAGCTGAGTTCTCGAAAACAGACGGCTACATGAACTACCCTGAGGTGAGGGCGATCTCCCTGCCTTAAGGGAAAATATGCTTCTGCGCAGAACTGAACTGCCTGGCGAGAGGTTCATTTTACCATGGAAGTAACATATATATATATATATATATATATATATATATATATATATATATATATATATATATATATATATATATATATATATATATATATATATATATATATATATATATATATATATATTTTGCTTTCATAGCGTTCTTCGTTTTGTCTCTTTAAGCACAGCTAGCAATCAGGTTATGCGGTGCTGTGAACGTTCGCTGCTTTCTTAAGAGAAAGCACGCGCTCATACCCGACATACCTGCAATGCTGATGTTGCAGACTGTGAAGTTAAAGCACCTCGGTTGAAGTTCAAATATTTGTTACGAAAGAGCATTGACCTTGCGATTTTAGCTGCTCAGTTGAACACGTTGTTCTTAGAGTTTTACTGCGAAAATGGGCCTTGAAAAATATGAATGTCGAGTAGATGTTCTCCTATCTAGCAAAATATTCATTTTAATATTGTTTTCGATCTTTGTGAGCACCATCCTTGGTATTCAACAGTATCTTAAGACTGCTCAATTTATAGCCAGAACACTTCAGCAATTACTTTGTTTAACGCAAAACAACGGACACAAGAAAGACGACAGGACAGGTGCTTCAGTAAGTATGGCCTGCGGCTGCCACTTGAACAATTTGTCACAATGGCGATTTTGTTCGAATCGATGATTGAAAATTTCAGCCAGCCGAGGACGTTCTCTATAAGGTCGTAATGGTGGCAGTGTCGCTTCCTGGCTTGATGTTTTGTTAAATTTCTGCTTCTGAATTATGAGTCAAGGGCTGCCCCCCAAAAAACAAACTCTATCTTAGGTGCAAAACTTGAAGCACGTACCTTAGACAACCCACGTAACAGCTCTATCCATCCGCTAAGCTCAACGAATAGTAGGTTACCAATCTCTAGTCCACACACCATCACCCTAAAGCTCTCATTTGAAGCACCACTTGGTCGAGCCTGCAGTGCGGCGCACTTCGTCAAACGTTTAGCGCGGCGCACTTCAGCTTTCTCAGCATCGATAAGCCGATGTCAAGGATCCGACTCGGCTTCAATAGACCTCGTCGAGCGCTGCCTGTTACCTAGAGGCATCACTGTTGTGGCACTTAAGGAGGAGTGCGCGAATTGTACGAGTTTGACGATGCCTCGTTAGGCGTTGACGTTAGTACCTCCACATACGAACAGCTGCGCGCTCGCTTTCCACACCAACATATCGAAGGCGCCTCGAATGTTGCTATGATTACCTTTGCAGTCGGGATGCCACTGATCAAAACAAGCTTTATCTACATAAAGGCACTAACTAAAGCCGCAATGGTTCTTACACGCATAGTTCAACTTAAAGCACGAACAGTTGCTGCACGGCTCATAATGTACGTGCAGACACGAAGTATTCTGTATGCGTTCAGATTTCATCCACACGAGAACCATATGGAAGAAAGATTCCCAGTGTAAAAGCTGTTGTTTTCCATGCAATGGATCCCATTGAGCTGGGCTTCAGAGCTTAAAGCGGCTTATAGCGGTAAAACCAGCTTCAGCGAAAGCTCGCAGTTACAATAATTTCGCATGCCTGCCCACCCGCATGTAAAGCTTTCGTATAGGTAGGTCTCAAGTATTGTGCGAATGTTATCCGCTGTTTCGGAGAACATCCGATCAGTCAGCAGACGCTCATAGTCCGCGAAATTCCTAGAAAATCCCCATTTGTTATTCTTTTGTTCTAAGACAACTGCTTTAAGCGTTGTACCGGTCGCTCTCTTAATATGTCGATATGGGCAACCAGCGCCGAAACTTCCCGTGTCAACAGAAGCGCCACAGAACACAGCCTAGCGAGTGGAGGAAACAGTTTTCAGTCGCACATCCTGCAATTTCGCATCAGCAAATTCACCGCTCCTCTTAAGGCACCCGTGTCCACTTTCTGACATAACTGTGCACCATCGTGCTACAATATAGGACAGCGTTGGCCATGGCCAGAGCTTAGCTGGACGCATCGGACTACAGCAAACGTTAGTAGTGACGCGCATCTGGTGTCGTTGGATATACCTTCCGAATTTTGTCTATATTCCATACCGGATGACGTGAGCATTTTTCATTTGCACCTTTGTGCAGCAGCAGCACCTCCTGGCAAGCGTTAGTTGCCCTTAACGCAAAAGAATGGTGTTGGAGGTTTATGAGATTGATCCCAAATATATATATTTTTTTCTGCGAATGTACGACTCTGTATAGAGCCAACTTTTTTTAAGAACAGGCCCTAGACGCTGTTATCAACATGTCTTGGCAGATGATGCAGGTTTTATTATGTGGCCCGAAGGGTAGTTGCGGGTGCGGTGAGAATTTTAGGGGAACGGTAGAATATGTAAAAGCGGTCTCGTACCGCCATGGGTGATACCCTTACGATGCGGTTTGGCATTGGGGCTGATGAGTTAGCTTGCAATATTTTATGGAAATTAGAACGTTTGAGTCAGGAACTTCCTCCAATATAATATTTTAACATATACAGTCGTTCGGAAATTTTGAGATATACTGACCCATCATTTCGCTTAAAAAGCATGATCCATCACTTTAAGAAATACTTTCACAGATCCACCGTGCACGTATCTGAAATCCTGCGTAAACTGTGGTCTGAGTAGCTTTTCACGTTTCTTGTTGCTGTGGTCTGAGTAGCTTTTCACGTTTCTTGTTGCTGTGGTCTGAGTAGCTTTCCACGTTTCTTGTTGCTGTTAATCAAATAAAGATGGTGTAAATGTATCTGTGCATGTAGTGGATAATTATTGTCACAAATGAATTGAACTGTGTGACCAGCAATGTATAATTTTTGACAAACTGAATTTTCCGTTTCTGATTGCTTCGTTTGATATTATTTATTTTATTGTGTTACTAATATTCAGAGTTAATTAAAAACAAGTGAATATCTCCTCTTATGTAGTGTATTCGGGCCAGAAAGTCAAAGTAACTGCAGTTGAATGAAAGAGCATAAGGGAATTGGCAGTGAACAAGCAAACAAATTAACAAGTTTGCTTGTTCACTA
The DNA here is from genome assembly GCF_038994185.2 of Dermacentor albipictus. Lineage (NCBI taxonomy): Eukaryota > Metazoa > Arthropoda > Arachnida > Ixodida > Ixodidae > Dermacentor > Dermacentor albipictus. The sequence continues at coordinate 389,035,147 of NC_091821.1, forward strand.
ATCATGATATTTTTCTGAGAGGACGAGTTTGTCTTGCGATACTCGAAAGCTAAAACGTGCTCAAGCAGTGAGCAAAAATCTGCGTCGACATACCAGTTTCTAAAGGATTAGCTGTAGTGCTGTAATGGTTACTTGAATATCTCGATTTCACAAGTTCCATCGTCATCAAGTATTCCTACGCGGCCTTAGACGAGGTCGCAAGCTAAAAGCTTCAAGTTTCACTGGCTGCCCAGTTGTGGCAACTATGGACAGACATATCACGCTCAGCTATACCGGTTGTTTAATATGCTCCAACTGTTCTGTAATCTTTATACTTCTAGACGTGTAGGCGTGCTGGCTACATGAAATGGACTAGAAAATGGGTACCATACGCGGCAACGCCGTACATCTACCACAAAGACCAGTGGGTCAGCTATGACGACACGGACAGCGCCGACGTAAAGGTAAATTTGTCTAAGTATTTTAACTGAGCGTAAAGATAACATAGCTTAATAGATTTTCTTCTTGGGCCTGCGGGTATGCTTTTTGGGCCCTAGAGTGGACATACAAAACAATAGAAGGAAACACACACACACACAAACACACACACACACACACACGCACACGCGCACACACACACACACACACACACACACACACACACGCACGCACGCACACACACACACACGCACGCACGCGCACACACACAAACACACACACGCACGCACACGCACGCACGCACACGCACACGGACACACACGCGCGTGCACACGCACACCAACTCCTAAGTGATTTATTGCTGCAAGAAACACAGCAAAGCGCAATTTTTCCGCACCTATCAACACAAGACTGATGACGTGACAGTTATGGTTATCGACACTGTCGCAGCTTTTCCTCAAACAGGTGTATCTCTGATGAATATAACGTGATCGATGTATCACTGACACACTTGGGACCTTTCTTTCTAGTAAAGTGTGCCTCCAAGAGTACACACGCTGTTTTGTAGCCGTCCCTGCCCATCTTTCACTGGTTTCACTTCGTGGCCTATATATGTGACGTAATGATAAAGCTTTATGACAACAACGACCAATTGTCCTTGGTCGGTTCGTCCAAGGAGTGAGTACATTCATTATAATGCTGGTTTTGAGTTAGAAAATCTAATCCCTCCATGGATGCGGTGGCTGTCTCAAAGTAAACTGAGAAGCGTCGCTCACAGTGGCGACTGCCACAGTTGTCGACGGCGTAACGTACGATGCATTCTCTCGGATAGGTAATTGATTTTAAGGGGGCAACGATGAAGCCGGCTGCACTGGTTGAAAGTATCAAGCCGTTGGCATAAATTTGCATGAGGTTAGTATATTTACTGGCCTTCACAGACAAAGCTAACTGAGTTGTTGAAGTGAAACATGTACCTAACGGTGGTACTTCTATGACCATCGTCTCGAAATGAGTTACACACTCACGTCACAAGCGGAATGGTATATCGTACCTTTGTTTTCCGTGTGTAGCGTGCAATGCTGGTCAATGAAAATACATAACCGCACAATATTTATCAATGTTCCGTCCCAGAACGTGACTGAAGGGAATAACCAGTCGCGGCTTATAAAGGCAGCGCGCTTCATTTAGTGGCGAGCATTTCGCTTAGAGGCTTCCTTTCCTCACTCCTTGGACCAATCACAGGTTAAATGGTTTCGGGACCGTTCGCTGGGCGGCGTCTTCATATGGTCATTGGGAGAGGACGATTACGCGGGCAACTGCAAGCAGGACCACCAGTACCCGATGGTCACGGCGGCATGGAAGGTCATGAAGGACTACTGGCCCATAGACTTCTATCGTGCCAGGAGGAGAAAGGTATGTCTGTCTAACGCCGTCCAAACTCATGCCGTGATTGTCCGAGTCGTCGACTCCACCTCCGATTCCACGTTTCCGTTTCCTGAGCAGGCGCCGCTCGTCGGCAAAAGGTAGTTGAAGATGACGTATGGCGAATTCGGCGAATGGCGCCGGTGCGTACCGGGGTGTCCTGGGGCGACGGTGATTGGATGAAACGGCGCATCGGTGCGATTTACCGAATTCCGCGTTAGTGTATATAGAACAAGAAATGGATGACAAAATTAACACGGCAAGCTGGGCGAGTTGGTGATTGAGCATGTTCCTATGGGTGGGAAGTGCAACCCGGACGAAAGACGAGAGGAACTACACAATACGAGTTGTGTACTTCCTCTCGTCTTTCGTCCGGGTTGCGCTGCCCACCCACAGGAACATCGATGACAAGCCGAGCGCGAACTATTATGTAGTGTGACGCGTAAACGCTCGTCAGTGCCGCGTATGTACGCCTTGTCTCTAGCAAACGTCTCCTTGTGCGGCGGTCGAAGAAGAATAAGTGATCAGATGTTGCTCATGACTACTGCAAACTCCTCCTTGTTACTCACGCGTTAAAGGCGTAATTTTTGGCCTGCGAGGCATTCCCGCGGCGCTCCATAGCCTGAATATCTTCTGCCGCGAAATTATCGTTTTGCGTCAAGAGTGGGCTGGACAACAACTAGAGGAGGGAGGGTGACTCCTGATGTTCACGTAGATATATTTAGGAGGCCGCCTAACTAAATACTGCTATACACGTGCTATACACTTCAGATTATCGAAACTGAAAGGTGATGAAAGTTATATTGCATAGCCTTCTAAGTGTCCCTTTACATCATCAGTGGGCCACTGAGAGCTAACATTAAAACATTAAAAAGTCGCGGTTAACATTAAACATTAACATTAAAACGTCCCGGTTAACATGCAAGAGCTTGTTGGACCGTGTATCGAAGCATGCGACTGAAAAAGAAGAGAAAGACGAATGATCCCAGTTCAACTCGAAGAACAAACTTAGCTATGAGAAACGCAGCAATACCGCTAAAGCATTCCTTTCTTTCTTTAATTTGATCCAACTAAGAACGAGCGATGACTAAGCTCAGTCACGAATTTAGACAAGAAGTTAGAGGAGGTCACATTGTCATAAAGAGGTACTGCGCTGAAAGACAGGACACTAGTGCACGCAGTAATACCTTTTTTGACTGGTAGCAGGCTGATCATTCTGGAAAAAAAAAATCACAACGAGACTGGGCGTACTTGTCTGGCGTTCCACATATGACTGAACAAGCACACATAAGATTTTTTCCTTTCCTGTATTCGCGTAATAGAAGAGAAAAGGAGCAAACTTTTCGTTTGTTTTTCAGGGATGAAAGCTGCAAGGACACAAGGTGTGAACGAAGAAACCTTGGATATATTTAAAAAAGGAAAAGACAAAAAAAGACTGAGGGTGATAAACCAGACGGTGCCTGCCGGAACCATGCGATCGTCGTCTGCGTTATTGAATTATGTGTTAATAAATTTTGTATTTAGTTCTCTTATTGCGCTATTCTCCCTGTTGTGGGTATTTATTCAACCACATAATTTGCTGCTGCTTCTAAGCTACGTTTCTTTAGGCGAAGGGGCCTATTTTATGCTGGGATTGTCGTTATTAAATGGTTATTGAATATGGTTAAGTGAGAAAAGGTGACCTTTTTGCAGTGAATCTCTCCCCTGAACTTAAGAAACAATCACCAGCGTTGTATTATATACATATAGAAGTTTCAGCAACACAAACTGCAACAAATTTCTCCTAGGTCTCCAGTTCTACGATTGATACCTGCAACAAGAGTGAGTGATCCGTTGGAGTTGTAACCCCCTAGCAACACCGAAAATGTGTGAGACAGCGTAGCTGTTCATGCTTGTGTTGTTCTGGCATTTTTTTTCTATTTCTCCGTGCTATATGTACTTGCTTTGTTGACGTTAACATTTTGTTATTTTGTTAGGGACTTAATCACAACTGATTTATAATTTGATCACTTTTCCTTTTACGTTTGTTCTTTTTATTAGCTAAATTTCGGGATAGCTGGCCCTCTCTGTGAATAAACTTCTGGCATTCCACAGCTAACAAAGCAGAAGAAAGTGGTGGACAGGTTCAGATTAACTTTGACCACCTGTAGTTCTTAATGTGCGCCTAAATTTAAACAGACTAGCGTTTTTGCATTTCGCTCATCAAAATGCGGTTGCCATGGCTGAGCGTTGAACCAACGACCTCATGCACAGCAGCAGAATGGCATGGCAGCGGAGCCGCCATGGTGGATGGCAGACCCTCTGGAATACGACCGGCGTATTAATGCGAAAGTTGTCCAATGAGCCCCAGCGGTTGGGAATGAACGAATAAACAAACATACACAGCGAATAAAGCACAAGGTACGAGTCAGGAAGTAAAAGAATGCGTACAGACACGGTGTCACCTGAAAGTGCAATGCTCCACAGCCATATCTCGTCGTAGCTAATGTAAAAAAGTTGCAGTTTCACTTATAATGCAATCCAGCGACATAATAACTGGGGCACTGCGAGCAATACAATATTATACGCAGTAAGGTTTTCGTTGTTTCGTGTGGTATCGGTTCGAGTAAACATTCGCAGATGCTCGTCAGCAATCTCTTTTCAGAATAAGAACACTTAATTGACTTTTATTAGTTCGCGGATGCGGCGCATCCTGGCCATGAAGCACAAAGAGAGGGCTTTTTTTCCTCGTCTTTCCTATCCTACCTTTCGCTTCTTAACGCAAGTTTCGTTTGAATTCTTTCACCTAGGTGATGGTTTGTGGACAAGCTGCAGGGCGGGAGTTCACGGAGATGAGGCGGCGCTGTCTTCGCATTTTGTGAAGACAGCGCCTTCGTGAAGACAAAAGTGTTACAGTGACGCTTCACTTCGTGAAGGCGGGTTACACGCAAGTGCATGGGTGCCGCTGCTATATAATCACGAGTAGCAATGATATAGATGCTCTAGGTGCATTTCTGCTGTGATGGTCGCCGCGAGAGAGATAGAGAGAGAGAGAGAGAGAAAACAAGGGTAGGAAAGGCAGGGAGGTCAACCAGAACAGCACCCGGTTTGCTACCCTACACTGGGGGCGGGGAAAAGGGGAATAGAAAGAGGATGAAAGGGAGAGAGTAACCACTGAGTATGTGTAGGAGGGACACCATACACAAGGACACTATAAACGGTCTGTTAAGCCCGTGCACTTCAAGTACCGCACTAGTGCACGAATCGCTTTTCGAGCCAGTGAACCGGTGTGGCCACGGTCCGAGTATCTTTGACTCGGTGAAAGGCCTCGAGTCCAGTCTGCGTAAAGTTGCCCACAGAGAGAGGCGTTGGACATCGTAGCGATGTTCCGTATAAAGTTAAAGGGCCATAAAATCGCCCCTGTGCGCCATATGCTGTATGTGCGACGGTGAGCCGAATCGCACACAAGGGAGGAAAGCGGAAAGGCATCGCCGAAAGGGACGGGGGGAGGCGGCTTGTCCTCCGATAGCGACTGCGCAGTTTTCGCTGTGGCCCACGTCCTACTTTGAAAGCGACCTGCAGATGGCTCACACCTTTGTGAGTGGCGTGTTCTCGCCCCCTCAGTTTGCGTTGAAGCGATAGGCAGAACGAAGATCAAAACTGAGGGGATTGTCAGCCAACGATGGCTCGTCAGTCAAACACAGCTGATGGCGGCGTGAGCACTTTCTTCAGACGCAGGATTCTTCTCTGCTGTTGCGCCGTCGGAGTCGGCTCAGAAGCAAAATCTTCGACAGGCCGTCTGTCCATTATTTTATTCTTGGCAGGATATCGACGCTCCTGGAGCATATGAATATGCCGGTTAGCTCATATCGTATGGTAGTAGCGAACGCATGAGACAGATTACTTTTCGCAATTGTATGCTTGCGCCATAAAATTTTCTTGCGTGTTTTCTGTTGAACGCTGGATGCAAGATATAAACGAGTCGTCGACACTAAACGTATCGGGGATGACAAGCTTCCGATTCGGGGAACTGGTATATTGCAAGCCTTTCTCGGAGGGCCCGGTCTCATGTTGGCCGTAATTATTTCACGAACCGCACGCCCAAATTTACTGTGATGTAAGGAAGCGCTCACAAGAAAATAATCAGGAGCATTCTGCTGAACACACGTTTTCAATTCATTTTGGCGGGCCTTTGAATTTTTAAAAATATGACTCTCTCTTTCTTTGCCTCTCATTTATTGCCATCAATAAATTCTTTATCTTTCGTGCTGCATACGGTATCCTGAATAACATCGTCCGCGACAGACCGCCATAAATTCAGCAGTGTGCTTCTGCTCCATATAAGCGCCCTGAATTGCACAACCATGGCTCATCGCAAGAAGCCTTAAAAGGTCGACCTTTTGCAGAAGCACCCAAGAATCTAAAGCACCTCGAATGTCTTCGGCCTGGAAGGCAGCGTATGCATAAATCTCACTCATGAAGTCAATATAATTGAGTGGCAGCTTACGGACACGAAGTGTGTTTTGCAGTAGACCAGTACTGTATAGCCTCCTACCTCTAACATCTATGCTTCAAACGCCTTTTACACCACACAGGGAAACCATACGGACGTTCGTATAGTGAACTCCAACATCATAACCTTCTTTTCTCTATCTCAATTTTTATTTTTACTCGGAGGAAATCAAGCCACACACATTGATCTGGTTTCCAGCTCACATGGGACAGATCGAGGGTGCCCCGCCCAACCTCAACGAGTCGGCACACGGAGCTGCGCGAGGGATCATCAACCGCGTAGCTACCGGGCAGCGTGACGCCGGGGGTACTGACAATCGGGACTCTCCTTCCTCGTACACCGAAATTACCAAGCACTTTTACTTGGCTCGGAGGATCTACCCCCTCCCACATTGCAAACTCAATAGACCTCAGGCTTTGACACTAAGGCTTCTACAGACGGGGGCATACCCAAACCCCCTACTTCTTCACAAGATGTACCCCGAAATTCAGACGACAAATGCATGTGCCCTATGCAATGACTTGGCGAACTTACCTCACATGCTCTGGCGATGCCCCGCGTTACGCAGTGATGAAAGTAACACTTCTTCACGCTGGGATGCTGTCCTACACAGCCCCAACCTCGAAGACCAGTTATGGGCTGTCCAACGGGCCCGCGACGCAGCGGAGAGGCTCGGCCTCTCTGTCCGGACGTGGGAGCGGCCCGCTGCGCGCTAGGGCGCGCCCTAAAGGACCCTAATAAAGTTTTTCATCCATCCATCCATCGGAGGAAATAGAAGAGTGCGATCTTAAATAACCGTAGCAGTGCACATGCAGAACTTCACAATCGGCGAACAGAACGCAGTGAGAGAGCGAGAACACACAATCCGGACGTATCGTTTTGGGCCTAGCGGTAGCAATGTCTAACCATAATTGCTGCGAAAGAACAGTGCGATCTACGCAGGCCCGCTGATGTAGACCGCTTTCAAAATTCATAGGTGGTGTACCGTGTACCAATCGCTTTATGAAAGCAATGGATTTTAAGTGTAAGGGAAGTGTAGCATTGAAAGGAAAAGAAAGTAAGCCTATAACTTATAGGTTAAGCATTACGGTGTGATTTGCTCACGATCATCCCATAAGTGAGCTGCCTGTAAGGAGAGAGCGTAAACATTTATTTCCAAATCAACAAGATACGAGTACGGCGTCTTTTTAGTGGGCCTGGGCACCCGCAGCGGACGCGTTTCCGAGACCTTGTCTCGAAGCGACTTCCTCGGCTCGCTGGACGGCAGAGAGTTGTGCTGTCAAGTTCGAGCTGAGCAGTGTGGTCTTCCAGCGCGAGCGGAGGCTGGCGGTGGAAGAGACGGAGGGGTTGGGGCTACCCGACTTGTTTGTTAAGTCCCGACACTCCCATAGCATGTGATTAAGTGTGGCAACCTCGCCACACGATCTGCATCTGTTCGTAGTGTACATGTCTGGGTACATGGCGCGCATGAGTCTGGGGTTTCTGTAAGAATCCGTTTGTAGTTGTCTGAGTTGTACTGCCTGTGTCCTGTCTAACCTAGCGTGAGAGAATGGGTATACGTGTCTTTGTAACTGGTAGTGTGTCGTGATGTCGTGGAACGTGGTCCTACGGCCCTTCCACGCCAAGACGTTTGCAGTACCCCGCGGGGGCTCATCCTCTGATGATGTTCGGTGAGTTAGGCCTCGAGCAACGCGGTGAGCCGCTTCGTTGGGGGTGCTCAATCCAGTGTGTGCCGGGATCCATAGCAAATGCCATCGATTATCGAAGTCGGCTGCTCCCTAGTGTATGGGATGTCGCTGAAGTGTGCGATACGCCTCTTGCGAGATGCGCCCATTTGCGAAATTGCGAATTGCCGTTTGCGAATTGCAGATCGCGTATGTAACTTTGGTTTGTGTGAGAGCCAGTGCTATGGCCACTCGCTTCCTCTGCCGCTTCGGCATGTGCCGTGTTCGCGGCGACGCTCACGGTGACGCTCGCTAGTAATTGTCGCCACGAAACTCCTCCTGTCTCGATAACGTGTTGTGTCGGTGAAAATCACCTCCTTGATGTTGGAGTAACTTTGGTTCATGTGTTGTGCCCTGGCTTTGCGTCTCCCCGCGTGGTGTTGGGGGTGCATGTTGCGGGGCAGGGGGTACGTATAGTTTGCTCGAGTATGGTTCTTGGAATTTTTACTTTGATGCCGTGCTGCGTGTGGTATGTGATGTCAAGCTTTTCGAGCACGTGTCTGCCCGGGCGGGTCTTGGATAGGCTCTCGAGTTGGGACACTTGTTGCGCCTCCACGAGTTCTTCGAGCGCATTGTGTAAGCCTAGTTTAAGAGCTTGGTGGCGCTAACTCCAGGCGCAAGTCCCAACGCATACTTGTACGCCTTGCGTATGAGGGCGTTGAGTTTGTTTCTTTCCGCAACCATCCAGTTGTGAAATGCTGCCGTGTACTTTATTTGGGAAATGACGAAGGCTTGTATGAGTGGTATGACGCTGCCTTCGCGCATTCCCGCGTGTTTGTTGGTGATGCGTCGAATTAGCTGTATCGTGCTGGTGGCCTTTGCCGTTATCTTGCGAAGTGTTTCGCAATTGCCGCCCTTATGTTCTATCATCATTCCTAGTACCCGGATCTTGTCTACAATCGGGATGGGTAGGCCGTTTGATGCCGTTAATTTGATCCCTTCCTTTTCGGAAGGGGGGTGTAGCCTTTAGAAGGGTGCCCCTTTCTGACCGGCCTATATAGCAACAGTTCGGATTTTTCGGCCGACCAGGCGAGTCCCATCCCACGAGGTAGTTTTCCTCGCATTGGATGGCCTGCTGTAAACGTTGCTCAATCGCTCCGTCACTGCCCGTTGTCGTTCAAATCGTAATATCATCCGCGTAAAGGGTGTGATGCAGTGCTTCGATTTGAAGCAATCGGTCGGGTAACCCCAGAAGGACGAGGCTGAAGAGCATTGGCGGGATCACCGAGCCCTGCGGTGTGCCCGAGCTCCCGATGTTTATTTGATCTAACTCTAGTTGTCCCCCTCGCATGCGAGTGGTTCTTCCCGTGAGGAAGTCTCGGACGTAGTTGTACGTTCGAAGTCCTAGATTTAGCTTGTCTATTTGTAGCAATATGACATCGTGGCGAACGTTAACGAAGCCCTTCTTCAGTTCCAGGCCGAGGATGGCTCTCGTCGAGCACCCCGGATTATCTATGTTTTTATGTTTTAGTTGCGGAAGGGCGTCTTGCGTGGCGAGATGTCTTCTGAACGCAATCATGGTGTGTGGAAATAATTCGTTGTCCTCGAGGTAATTCGTCAGTCCATTTAGAAACGCGTGCTCCATCAACTTGCTCACGCATTGCATGAGGGAGATGGGGCGCAGGTTCTTCAGCCGTAATTTCTTGCCGGGCTTCGGTATCAGTATGATCTTTGCTTCTTTCCATTGCTGGAGTAGCTTGCCGTGCGCCCAACACTCGTTAATGTATTTTGTGAGTTTCTCGATCGATCCGTATTCGAGATTGCGTAGTGCCCTATTTGATATTCGATCGGGGCCAGGGGCCGACTTCGTGCTGAGTTTGACGAGGGCCGTCATGGATTTCGGGAACGGAAAATTCCGCGTCTATGGTGGCGTTGCTTTCTCCCGAGTAGTCCGTATATATTTGCAGTGGCGTTTTGGATATGTAAAGGCGTTCCGCATCCCGTAGGAATTGTTCTTCCGTTCCCCCGTCAACGTGTGTGATTCTGGATATGCCTTGCATGTGTGTGGTCTTGGTGTCGGCGGGATCAATTAGGTACCGCAGTATCTGCCACGTCCATCTCCGCGCATTTCTCTTCCCATTTTTGTTGTTGCTGTTTAAGCGCGTGCTTTTATATTTCTTTGTTGAGCGGCGTTATCCGTTTACGCAGTCTCCTATGGTGTGTCTTGTTTCCATCAGCACTGCAGATGGGTTTTGGCTTCCCACATGTGCAGCAACCGATAGTTTATTGTCTATTGGCCGTCTTTATTAGGCCGTCCAGCTTCATGACGCAACGTTCGTAGCGAGCAAACTCTTGAAGGCTCAAAAGTTTGGATGGCATCGCTACAGCTGAAATGCCGTCAGAAAGCTCAAGCTCAAAGACCTTGATTTCGTCATAGTGCCGCAGTATTAGAAAACTAAGGGGAACATGCTTGGCCTTGTCACGATCGCCAGGCACCAAGCGGAATGCGCCATGCACGATCTTTTACCAGCGCTAAAAGCGGTACGTTTCTTGCACCGCCCTTTTTGATAGTGGCACGTGGACTGCAAAACATCTTCCAATATATCAGCTAACCAGGGATGGTATTCTTAGCACTGTCAAAGTCGGCCCGATTGTCAAATTTGCCATCTTGTCTGTCCTGATTTTCTCACAGGCCCACTACGGCCATATCTTATAGGCTCAAAGTACCAACATGAGACAGCAAAATTCTGCCATAGTTGTTGAATTCCACAATGTTTGCATTTCTAACACGCCAGATAGGCCGCAGTGAGCCTGTGAGACAATCGGAATGCACAAGATGGCACATACGAAAATCTGGCGGAATAGGACCAAGTCCAAAATAGCACCATATGCAGCCGGCGATATGCAATGGTCACCGCCGGAAACATTAGGTGACAAAATATCAGGCGTGTTTCCGACACAATTTTTGGTGCATGAATATCACGTGACATGATGCCAGCTATACTGTGCAGCTAGCAAGTGGCCAGATGTATAGTCACAGTGGTAGCTGGTTCGGATCGCAGCTAAGCCAAGTGCACAGTCAACCTTAGTTTTCGCATAAATTTTTCGTGGCTGATCCCTTCTATTTTTCCTTTATTTTCTATCATTCGTCTTTTTCAGTTCTCCTAAATATGCAAAGCTCACCACATCAAAAATGAGACGTGCATCAGTTCCCATTTTAAAAACGACACCACCGGCCTGGTGAAAGCGCAACTTGGTGCATAGGAAAGTTACAGCTCGTCTAGCCGAGCTGCTGCTCATCGTCAAGGTTTCCTGAAAATTTTGCCTAGGAAATAGGCAGGAATTAAAAAAGAAGTGAATTAAGTCCTCATCTCCGCATTTTGCCAAAGAACCAGTGCCGCATGCAGACAGCAGTGCGAAAACAGTGCACGCCGCATTATTTGTTTACAAACGCAGTTTCGGACCACAGCCAGGAGCATATTTCGTTGCGGTATGAATATTAGAGGAGGACAACTTGGCTTTCTAATGATGGGCACAGATCAAACTGCCCAAACTTTCTTTTTGTGGCAGGAAGAACATCGCAGATTCACGCATGGTGACGCAAAGATGCTCCTGCGGTACGCAAATGTGTCTGCAGAAAAATTCTTGTAGATGTAAGCCGAAATACTGTGATCTAGGCATGGCAGCTGTGACTCGTGCCTGTCAGCATACCAAGACGAGGGCACTACAATGCTAGTTTACAATTGTCACCGCTGTAATGCGCATATTTCGCTTGCCACGCTTGGCGACCCTGCGACAAACAAGGCGCTGTCGCAGATGTAGTTGCCATGGTATGGTACTGTATGGTATGGTATGGTATGGTATGGTATGGTATGGTATGGTAAAGCTTTACTGAGGTCTTGCAGATGGCGAGTCATCGCGTTCCCATGTTTTTTTTTATTCAAAGCCTTCCTCGGCTTCTGGGATGTACAGAATGTGGAATGTTTTTCCATTACTGCTCGGAGCCTGTTCAAAGGGGCGTATGCGTCTTGCACTTTCTCAGGTAGCGGTGAATACGGCTATACGCGTAGTTCACCGCCTATATAGAGGCGCCACTGATGGTCACCAAGCACGGGTGCTTTCGAAAGTACGTTCGGTATGCAGTTGCACATGACAGCACTTTGCGGCAAGGAAAATTGAAGTTCGTGGCTGCGACTTCCCCACTGTTCGGGTACTCGTATTAACCGGTAGTTGTAGAAAAAGCGCAGGTCTCCATCAGAGTGGACATGTACACGATGTTACCAAAATTTGGGACAAACTAGTCCGCATACGTGTCAGGTGCGTTCCTGCAGACAAGCACAACGAAGTCCAGTTACACGAAATTAACCTTGTGTTAAGTAGGGGTTTGGTTTGCAGTCTAACGCGATGTCTCAATTGTTTTTTTTTTTAAATTCTACACTCGACGTATTACTGTCTATGCACCTAAATAACGGGCACGCGTCATTGGTGAGCTTATGCCTCAAGCGATTCCTGCACACGTCGAGATGCCTGCACACATGGCAGTGATCCTGCTGCCGATGAACACACGTTGCCGTCAAATTAACCTCAAAAGATGTAGTTACAAATTTGTTAATGCAAACGCGTGCGCCAGTCAACGAAGTCACCAAACGCACGGGTGAACAAAAGCGAGGGTTAGCGCTGTCCTCTGATGCTATTACGCTGCGTACATCGAGGAACAGTGTATTATTTCTTTTTTCAAGCGTTACGGAATAGAAAAGCCGCACGACATATATAAAGGCGGAGCAGAGCCGGCCAAGGCAGATGGACGCTGGCGGCAAAACCAGCGTAAACGTAGAACTCCTGCGCCGCGAAACACATAAAAAAAAATCGTTTGAGTACAAAATGCGCACGAAAAAAGGCACTCAACTGCGAAACAAACGAAGCACTCGGCGTGGTAAGTCTTGTCAAACGGTGTCAACATTCAAAGACTTCACTAACATGACGCCATCTTCTCAGCAATATCGAAAAGCCATACCGTATGACGAAGCTAACAGCAATAATCGCCCTGAGCTACTTTCTTCCAAACACATTTCCCAAGAAACCGTACTATCAAAGATGTCCATGGGTGAAAAAAAAAAGAAAGTGCAGCTGTTGAAGAACTCTTTGCCTGTAATCGTCGCTATAAAAGACAGCCTGATTACAGGTCCTTAATAACGAGGCGAGGCAAAAACCTCGTGCCTAAAAAAATCAACAGCATTTTTGCATGAAGCAACTAGCAGCAGTTGCACATACGGGAATATATCCATAAAGTATACTAAAGAATGTGAACGGCGTGACAGCTCGTTACAGCTGGTGACAGCGAAACCATGAATGAAACCGAGAAACACGAGCAATGACACAGAAAAAAAAAAACCACGGCGGGTGGCTGCCTCTTCACCCGAGCGCACTTAGCAAGGCCGCCACCACTGGCGCGTCCATTGGCATGAACTGCGCGCATAAGTGATCTCTTGCCGAACGTAATACGCCGCAAGCTGAGCGGACATACATTGAATTTCGATGTATAGAAGGCGTTGCCTATTCACTCCATAGTCGCTCAGAGAACCGTGTAGGCCCGGAAAGTGTAGGCGCAGTACGGGAACGTTGGCATATAGCTATATGTGCCGAGCGAATAAGGCATAACAATCAGACGTGCAGGAATAAACACATGACACCCACGACGACGTGCTTGCGGTCTCCCTTTTAGTCCTTGTCATTTAATAACTACGCTCTCCGCTGCTGTAGCGCGGGTTGGAAAACAGCCTGCAATGCCACGTGCAGACTGTTGCTACGGGATGTGTTTGCTTTTTGACGGGGACGCTCATGAAGAACTGGTAGAGACTATGGGAAGACATAACTTCGCCTTTTCGTGCGCTCTTGTGAAAGCATAACGTTTTCTTTCTTTCACGCTTTGCCCATATACGTGGGGCAGTTACACAGCGCAGCGCGCAAAGAATCTTGCTGTGATACTGCGGATGTTCCCTTGCAGCACAATCCTGTGTGCTGTGAACATGAGACACATTTATTAGCTGCTTGGGAAGGCAGTATAGAAAGAGCCAAAAGTCCAGAACCTCATCCTCATTCAGCTATAATACTTAAACGTTCCGCGTAAAATTCAACAATTCCGCGAGTATATTCCTAATATTTGTACTTTTACTCAAATGTTGCGGAATTCGCACGAAGCTGTTATAGTATCTTATTGAATGGGGGAAGAGAGAAGTACGGCAAATACACGAAATGCTGACTGCCTATCTAACGGTTCGGTATGTTAAGTATGGAGACATGTTTCATAGCTCTTTCATGTTTTCTTTAAAAAAATTAATTATGGCGTTTTACGTGCCAAAATTACTTTCTGATAATGAGGCACGCCCTATTGGAGGACTGGAAATTTTGACCACCTGGGGTTCTTTAACGTGCGCCTAAATCCAAGTACACGGGTGTTTTCGCATTTCGCCCCCATTGAAATGCGGCCGCCGTGGCCGGAATTTGATCCCGCGACCTCGTGCTCGGCAGCACAACACCATAGCCACTGAGCAACCACGGCGGGTATGTTTTCTTTCAAGGTCTTTCAAATATTTTCCAAACGATACCCAACCTTAAAAAACAACAGAACACTTACATGTCTTGTCTGAAGATTCAGCGTTTTTTGATATTTGCTATTTGGTCCTTGTGTGTCTACAGGGATGTTTCTATTTCATATAAAGCATACATGTAACACTTGCCCAGTCTTACATGTATACCTGCGTGCGCTCCAATTTCTTTGTTGATTTGCCTTGCCTTATGCGTTGTTTGTGTTTGGTTCAACCGCGTATTGAAAGAAAGATAGAGCAGAAACTGTGTGTTGGGATATCGTGCATGTTAGCAAAATTTGAAGGAGGGTGTCCTAATCCGTCATTACACACATGACCGGCTGTGACCGGTGTGTGCTTCATTTATCACACAAAGAACCGAAAATAATAGTAATAAGAATAAAACTTCTTCCACTAAAAATCTTATATTCTAGGGAAATGGTGACAACACCACATGGGCCCATTTGCTAAGGTATGATTCAATTCGCAGAGAGAATGTACGGATTGGATTGGATTGGAACAAACTTTATTTGTGCCTGCAGTTGGGCGTTCGTGCTCCGCGACTTGGGCCTACGTCATCTACGAGGTTGCCGTTGCTCGGCGCGGGTCTCCTCTCGCCATTGCCTGCTCGCCTGGTCCCAGCCTTTCGAGCGCCCCGAGGACCTGCTCGACGGCCCAGAGCGGTTGGTCTTGGTCGTAGCTCTTCACGGCTGCCTCGAGCGGCGGTGGGATTGTTCTTGATCTTGCTTCCTCTAGATTTTTGATGCAGTCCCACAAGAGAGAGAGAGAGAGAGAGAGAGAGAATGAATAGGAGAGGCAGGGAGGTCCACCAGATATGAGTCTCCGGTTTGCTACCCTGCACTGGGGATGGGGAATAGGGGTTAGAAAGATGAAGAAAGATGAAAGATGACAGTCCCACAAATGTGTATGTGATCTGCCGTCTCCCTCCGGCAGACTCTGCACTTATCGGCCGGGTATGTCTAGCGGTACATGCGATCCACCATTCCCGGGCTTGGTAGAGATCCCGCCTGGAGCTGTCTCAGTAGTACCGCCTCCACTCGATTCAGCCTCGGGTGCGGGTGTGGGAGAGTCCTGCGAGCCAGGTGGTAGGCTTTCGTGATTTCGTTGTAGTCCGTCATGCGGTCCTTGGCACCGAACCACGTCGGGCGGTCTGTCGCCGGGGCGCGGTTGGTTAGCACTTGCGCCGCTGTAAGTGCCGTCTCATTGTGGTACTCATTGTGTTCCGACGGAATTTGCGTCTTAACTGGTCAGATGCACTGGTCGGAGAACAAGCAGTTGTTTAATGAAGATGCAGATTTTGCAACATTTTATAATTGAAGAAGCGACGCGAATAATGTTCATATATCAAGAAAAGAAGCATTGCAGGGAACATCAAAGTAAAAACCGTATATTTTCTCACGTGTGAAACGTAGAGGAGTAGAGTTCATAGGAAGCATTAGCGTTAAGCACAGCTCACATATATATTTCAGTTGGGAAATGCTCTTCGCGCCATAGCTGCGCAGTTTATCAATAAAGTACACGATGCAAAGGTGATGGTGATTCTTGTATGATCTTATGAAGGCGATATTGGTAATATTTAAACTTATGTTCATGAAACAAAGAAAATAGACATCGGTCAACGTGATCGAAAATGGAAAATATGGCTTCGGCATTAAAACTTTGGAGTAGTCTGCCGTACGTGCTTGAGTGATCCTCATTCTTATATTTATTTAGGCCCGGTTGAAACATAATTTTCTAATTAACTTGACATATTTCAAGATGTCCTGTTTTCTACTTCAGTCCGTGTAATCTTAGCTATTGAATATTATTGTCAATGTCTTGTTTGGCAAATATGTGTTGCCACATATAATTTTGCACGTGTTTCTTCATATTCATCTTTTCTTTTTCATTTATCTGCCTGCGCATTTGCTTTTGAGGTGAAGCTTTCTCAGGCACTCTTTCGCGTTTGCTTGGTTATTGTGTGGTGCACCTAGATCATCTAGAGTACAGCGTACATGGCGAACACAACGCATTCATCCCCCGAAACACCATGTGAAATACAACAAACTCTAGCATCAACGTATCAATAATACCAAGAAACGTGCTCACACGCAAGTGTCAAGACGCAGTCTTGTGGTATAAATTCGCGTCGCGGTGAGACGAAACCTCTAGAGATGACAACGTCGATCTCAGAAGAAGTGCACAGCCGAAAGTGAATGTCAGCGCTACGCAGCCAATGTCAGACATCAGGTCTGACAACAACGGCAGCGCAAATGCCTCCAAAGCTTTCCGTTCTCATGGTTTCGGCACAGGCATCATAACTATGCAAATTTTCATTGTGATAGCAGTTACACGGAGACTCCAGGAGAATTTCCACCGTTGTCGGCGCTGTCGTAGCCATGACGTTGCGTGTAAAGTCTGAGTGCGATAACATCGCGGCCTCGCATCGCATGCTGTGGGTGCGAGTGAAAGAGTAGAGGAGGGTGAGCCGAAAATGATGGCGGCTCGAGCTCGCGTGCCAAAGGGAGAAATGGGGGGGACGGCGGGCGAGGATGTGCTCCGGCTTCAGTAGCGCGCAAAGCAGCAAAGGGAGGGGGGGGGGGGGGCGTTCTATTTTGGCGGCGGCTGCGTATGACGTGGCTGAGCGCGGCTGCATGGTGCTTTTATCCAGGTATAAAAGCGATTTGCGGTGGACACAGAGTCAAGGCGCGCCGAGGACTGATGGCTTCATCCGCGCTGTTTTCTCGTAGCTCAATTCGTGCTGAAGCGAGAGGCGGCACGCGCAATCATACGCTCGCCGCTGCTGCCGCTCTTCGTCACACCAGAGTGTCCGCGGTCATTGAGTGAGGTCTGCTAATGTTTGTCTGTGCACGCGTGACGGCACGCTCGGTAGTTTAGTTAGCAAAGAAATCTTTACAAGTTTTCCTTCCTTCCTTTACAAGAGGAATTGCCTCGTAATGTTTTCTCTCGACAACCGTACGCACATTGATCACGCCTACCGAGGGCGTTGAATAATTATTTGCTTTTGCGCTATTATATCTAAGGCTACTGCATAACTCGTTCTTTTACTGCGATAGCAACTATACATGTGTCGACCGGGTCCCGGTCGAAGAAACCAAGCCCGCGTGTCAAGACAACAGTGAACCCTTATGTTTATTGCTCTGGGCATTTTATATCAGAGCGAGAGAAAGCGGGTGATGGAAATAGAGGGCAAGGAAAGGCACGTGTAGTTCGAGCACGCAAAGAAAGCTTGTGCTCGTTGAACTGATACGATACAATACCGACGCTCGGTACACATTGCCGCCATCGGCGCCACCGCTGCGTTCGTCGTTCGTTCGTTCGAAAATTTTATTGGTAACAAGAATCAAAAGGTGAGTGAGTGAGTGCGAACTTTATTTACGTCCTGAGGAGAAAGAATTAAATCAATCCGGTGGCTCCACCCAGGTCGGGGCTGGTAGACAGAGTCCTTTTGCGACGGCCTGGGCCCTCTGAACAGCCTCGAGCTGAGCGATGAGCACTGTGATTGTGAGTGCTGAGTCCTAGGAGGACTGGTCAAGAAAGTCGGCGCCCGCGTTGGCAGAGCAGAGCCAGAGCATGAGTTCGAAGTTGTATTGTTGTTGTATTGTAAGTTGTATGCTCTTGTCTGCAACTGCCTGTAAGTGACGGCCTGTGCTTTTTTGAGCTTTGGGTGAGGAAGAGGAAAAATTCTTTGTCCTAAACTTTGATTCGAAGTGATTTTGTGGTATGACACGAGCGGGTCCTTATTTTCTAGATCCCTCCAGGCTGTGTCGAAGCGAGGGGGTGGACCTCAGACGCGAAAAGCGAGTTCTCGCGCCAGTTGGTGTGCCCGCACATTCGGATTACAGTCAGGACGTCCGGAAATGTTGCCCATGTGGGCCGGGATCCATGTGATGTGTGGAAACATGGGGTTGTAATCTACGTAATTATACGTAATTTTACGTAATTATACGTGTAAGAAGATTTCTGATCAGTTATTTTGTGTTAGCGTTTCAAGTTGCATTGATAATAAATGGAATGCCTTCCTTGCAGGACGTTATGGCATCGCCATTAGTGCTTGTCCATTTGCTCGTTGTGGCTGCTGTCGTCCTCCTCATTGCTGATGCAGTGGAAGGCGGTGGTGGAGTGAAAGGCGGTGGTGGAGTGAAAGACGGTGGTGGCCCAAGGGAGGATGATGGATGCACACCCGTCACCGACCCCACCGGTTCCGGGACAGTCCATGATAAGCCGGCCACACCCGAGCATGTCACCGATGGCAGCAGCCCTGAAGTTAGCAGGCCCGGTGACAGCAGGCCCGGTGACAACAGCCCCGACGACGGCAACCCCATCGCCACTAAACCCGACGACATTAGCTCCGAAGGCAGCAGCCCCGACGGAAACAGGCCCGAAAAGAACCCCACTACCGATAGCATTGACCGGGAGACCCCTGTGACTCATCCGACCGGCCATACTGACGAGCCATCCATGCCGGATTATACAAAGGATGGCACAAACGAAGGCGCCGAAGGGTGTGAAGATTCTAAGGGGTCTAAAGGCCCGAAGGGGTCTAAAGGTCCCAAGGGATCCAAGGGTCCCAAGGGATCCAAAGGCCCAAAAGGGTCTAAAGGATCCAAGGGTTCAAAAGGGAACGACGGCTCCAAAGACGACGGGCAGGACGAGCGTTTTCCAGGCTTGGGCGACGGCGATCACCATGGAGGCGGTAAGCGTTCAGTTTCGACCGCATACAATATAACTGCTGTTATACCTATTTCGCGATAGCACAGTAGTGGGTGAGCCGCAACAGCTGGAGAAGCGCACAACGCGAACGCGCTGGTAGCATGACCTGGCATGGTTTCAGAGGAGTAATAACTAATGCCATCTTCGACTGGTCGTTTCTGAGCGCTCTGGAGCGCTCTCGCGAGCGGCGTTGTCTTCGGCTGGTTGAAAGAGGGTGCGCGCCCTGCGTTCGGCTGGTTCTTCTCGATTGCTCTCCTCCACCTTCGAGCGCTCTGAGGCGCTCCGAGCCCTGTCGTCGGAGCAGTCGTCGAAATTGAAACGTCATCGCAGAGCCGCGTCGCTGCTGTTGGTGATGGCCCACCGTAACCTAGGCAACCTAGGCCACTGCGACGAACGCTCGTCCCGGCGCCGGGAGCTTTTGATAAGCGAAACATCGGACGTTGGTAGTAGTCACGTGGTTTAGCATCTGCCATTGCCTCCTCCGAGAGCGAGTCGCACGTTTGGCTTGCGCGCTCGTCCTCTACCTCTGAGCTCGGGGAACGCCGGATCTGCCCGACTCTGCTTCGGGGGATGGAAGCGACCAGCCGAAGATAGCATAAGAGTACATAGCAGCGAAGAAAGTAGAAGCCGGATAGTTCTTTTTGCGGTAGAGAACAGGAAGGTCAATTTATGACGGAGGCAGAAATTCATGACATGAAAAGATCCCTGCATTTAGAGGCCATGAAGTGAAGAGAGAGGCCGAAAGGTGGATTTTCGTAAGCGTAAAATCACAGAAAAAACCAAATCGAATGTAGCCGAGAAGGGGGATGGCGTACGTCTTCTGGCGAATAACACATTCAGTGGCACAGTTTTGTGCGGCCCACGCTTTTGCCTAAAGGTGCACACTAAGTTTGTAGTTTAGGGCGAGTCGTCAAACGCTGCTCTGAAAACAAAGTGACGTGTTAATTGCAATGTAAAAAATGCAGGGCCTTTTAAGAAAGTAGGGGTTGCAAAATAAAAAATACTAAATAATTCGGACGTGCAAGTAGGCGTTGTGCATTCGGTGGGCTTAGCAGGAACTACGAAGATATATTTCGTTACAAGAAACAAAACGAGTTCCGAAAAAATATTAATATTAAATTAAGGGGTCTTACGTGCCGAAACCACTTTCTGATTATGACGCACGCCGTAGTGGCAGCCTCCGGAAATTGGGACCACCTGGGTTCTTTAACGTGCTCCTAAATCTAAGCACACGGGTGTTTTAGCCCCCATCGAAATGCGGCCGCCGTGGCCGGGATTCCATCCCGCGTCCTCGTGCTTAGCGGCCCAACACCATAGCCACTAATCAATCACGGCGGGTACGAGTTACGAAAGAAAATAAAAGACAGCAAAGAGAGTAGCTTTGTCAAAGGCATTCTGTTAAGATTGAGGTATGTCAATCAGGGAAAAAATAAGCAGTGAGTCGACATCTAAAGCACACAGCTGGCTGTGTTGCGGTTTTTCCGCAGCCGAAGAAGGAAGTACGACGAAGTGAAGTGGGTGTCGATGATGACAAGGACGCATTATCAGTCATGACGGTGTCGTCTTGCAACTCAGTGCTTCTTTTAATTAAAGCTAGTAGTAGATGCCGTATAGTAGGGTAACTATATGTCTTGTCAAATGTTGAACAAAAAGAAGAACCAACACGATACAGCAGACCAACTAAATTTACATTACCTATTAAATAGAGGAAAAGAAACTACAATTCAACGTAGAATGATTAAAAAATGAATGAGAGAAATTAGGAAAAAGTCTGTTTCACAAAAAAATGGATATGCTTAGCTTTTAATGACATGAGGTAAGACTGCAAAACATTTAAGCGCTGCTGTAATATTCTTGTCATCAAACTACACAAGAAAGATATTGCTGTTATTTTTTGGTACATCTTAACGTGTCATTTCTCACGATAACGTCCCCCGCTTTGTAGCAAGTACCGGCAGCGCCAAGCCTTACAAATGCGTTCAATTCGCACAAGTTTGACGCTTAAAAGTGGTGCAATGCCTAGTGTTAGATCGAAATGACAAGGAAGCGATGCGTGAAAGCGGAAGGTAGCGGTGCCCTTCTCACAGAGGTTCAGCAGAATGGCCCTGCTCTGCTTCATGTTGCATCGAGGGCTACCACGGCGCAGTATCAGCGCGTGAGATCGCGCTCACTTACGACGCTCAAAGATAAGTGCGATGGATAGAAGCCACTTCCTCGTGTGGACCTTGTGCCTGTAGTTGCTTAAGGTGCATTCACACGACAGGACGGAGAAGGAATTTTCGCAGCGGATGGCGCATCACGTGACGCGCGCGTCATCAAAACTTGCCGCCCTCGCCTTGTCCGGCCTCCTCCGCTCGCGGTCCGGATTGAAAATGCTCGCCGGTATTTCCATCCGTCCGTTTGGCGGTCGTCTGGCCTCAATTTAACGTTGTCAGCGTCGAATCTGCCAACATTGGACGGGTTGGCGTGGCTACGGTGGCGTGTTGTCGGCTTGATGCATCCGTGGCTTGATGCCACGTGTGTTTTTGTTGTGCAGGAGTGTGCAGGAGCGACCGCTTGTGCTTTTGTTGTGGTGCAGCGGGAAGGGCGAGTCGTGGTTGCGCGCGCATTTCTATTTAGACCGCGCAGCCTGCGTGACCTCAACTTGAGTGAGGTACACAAGAAAATGCTAAGTGACGAAGCAACCGGTACTTTTTTTGCTCTTGTTGATGGATTCGCAGCGCTATTGAGTATAGAGCTCGCCGATTATGCAAGCGCGCAGCTGCGTAACAGGCTATGGCAAGAGACCGCTCTCGAAATGGCTCAGAGGCATGCAGAATCAGCGCCTTACTCTGTCGGTGTGTATTATTAGCTATAACTTCATTTTTGGGATAATGACGTGCTGCGTAACCAAAAAATAAAGAAAGAGAGAGGGCAGGGTGCTCTGTCATTTCGGCGCTCAGCCCTGTCTCTCTTTTTTCTTCTTTTGTGGTCAGCAGCACGTTACCAGTTCAATATGAACCATGTAGCCGCTCGATTGTATGTTGAACGCGGGCCAGAAGTTCGAAAAACTGCGTGCTGCTGACGCGCAGTGGGCGATTGTATTCGTCCGGATCACACTCGAGTAGATCTGCACAAAGCAAGCTCTGAACACAAAGCGTATTCTTCGACATCCGTGGTTTCTTCCAGCATAATCGTTTTCTTTTTACACCCTACACCTAGCCGTCTTCACTCACTTCGAGTAGAACAGCCAACGCGGACAAACGCCGCCTCCGATAGCTGTCTATCTTGAAATGCGCACTCGTACCCAGCAATTTGGCAACGTGCGTGGCGTTGGCGCCGAGGGTAAGCACGCGGATTCCGCAAACGGCGCTCCGGCTGTGGGAATGCGACCTAACTCGGCTGCACGGATTCAAGTGATGACGTCACTATTTTGTCCGCGGAGCAGGCGGGATTTTGCCCTCGCGTGTGTATCCACCTTTAAGGACGATCCACACGACGGACCAAATTGCTCTTTTGGACCGCGGTCCGCGTAATCACGTGATAGGACGTCACCAGTTCGTGCGTACCGCCGTTGGCCCGCGCAAGACCGCGGCCCTCGCGGTCCAACAAATCGCCGAGGATTTTCCCGCTTCCGTTTTGGCGGCGGACCACATGCAAACCGCAGCGATTTGGCTTAGCCAACGAATGCTGTCCGGCAACAGAGGGTCTTCAGTCAAATCCAATCTAGTTTTCGGCTCAGCAAAAGCCAGACAAGCCAGTCGTTTCATGTCGGCCGTTCCGTCTACACGTGCGTGCAGCAGATATATTTTTAAACACCGTGTCCTCTTGGAGTGACGAGGATGTTTTTTCCATTTTGAATACCTCGTTGAGCAGTTCCCGGCTTTGTGGGACCCAAGCCGGAGTGATAACAATGATAACACTCTGGCCGAGAGTGTAGCTGGTTGGTCTGCTATGCCGTCTGCTATGACGGTCCGCCGTGTGGATGTGCTCTGCGCCGGACCGGACCGCGGCGGGCCGTGAAGTCGCATCACGTGACCGAGCGGCCCGCGGACTTGGTCCGTCGTGTGGATTGGCGTTTAGTGTAAGACAAACTTTCTTGCTTCTTTCATTACTTGTATACGTCTTAGACAAGTCCGGCTAAGCGAAACCTGCCTAAGTGGTATTTTCGCGTAAACGGAACGATGGTATCAACTTTGGTTGGCCGCCCATAGGCACAACTTAATGGAACTTGGGTTAGTTAAATGGAACGTGCCTTTTTGTGAACTCCGATTAGGCATAACGTTAACCGAAACTACGCCCTACCTCATCGACGTATGGAGCAGGAAAAATTAAACAGACATATAATGTTGTGATGTTATAAGTCGCGAAGAAAATACAATCCATCAGACAGTTGCGGGAAAGTTAATATATACTAAGGATGCCGAACTTGCATTGCCGTTCCCATCGCGTGCAGTTCGCTATGCAAGTAACGTTCGCGGAGGAGGAAGAGATGGATTCGGCAAAGGTTTTCCAAAAAGGTTTCCCTTGGGCTTCTTTCACACCGCCATTAATGATAGACCTCGAACAATACCCTTCTTACCTGCTCTGAGGAGACAGTTGAAAATATTATTGTCGAAGTTCGTGGCGAAGGCCACGATTCTAGCGTCGAAGACGTAGATGTTACTGTTTCATTTCGCGTTACTGTTTCGGGTCAGACGGCAAAATATAGTAGTTTTTTTTCACGCCCGGTTTGATATTGTAGCTGAGTAGGTCGACGCTTTATGTTCCAGAAATATGAATGTAACTTCTGTCATTTGGATATCCTGGATCCCACAAATGGGGAACACGTGAACTTACTGCTTGGATGAGTAAACGAAGTCAACAAAGACTGGACGACAGTGGCGGTGTCTTTGTCTGTGACAACTCTTTTTAACTTCTTCATATTGCTTCATGTTTCAGAAAATAAACACTAATGTTAGGTGCCCATGTGGACTTCCGTCGTAAAGATATGTAAATATGTAAAGGTATCATCAACCATGGTTCATTGCCTAAGTACGTGTAATACTCTTCTTATCTGGTAGTATAAATAGAACACAATCAATCAATCAATCAATCAATCAATCAATCAATCAATCAATCAATCAATCAATCAATCAATCAATCAATCAATCAATCAATCAATCAATCAATCATAGATAAATTTTACTGGAACAGTTATAAAAGAAAACATGCCTTACTATTTGCAGCAGTGATCCTTACGCCTAGTTGACTTATTCGAGACGCCGTTTCGTTGGTCAGCCACACAGGCACATACGCTTATATGTTATCCTTCCACTTAATCAATGGACGAACTTATTGAATAACAAGAATAATAAATTTCGAGGCAGAGGAATAGAACTTGGAAGTGAGCGAAGTGAGCTCGAAGTTTACAGAACATTTAAATTCGAAGGGAAGGACAATCTAACTTATCTCAACAATGAAGTAAACAATGGCTTTCGCTTTATGGTATACCGCACAAACATATAAATCAGCGTTGGTTGCTTGTCGAGTGAACAGACCGCTGGTAAAATTTGAGTGGGTGCCGAAATCTGGAGCACTAAACAAGGAACCTTGTAGCTAGTTACGTAAGGCAGTGAACTGCACGCAGGTCGGCGCGTGAGTATCATGAAAGATAATGCTGGTTATATAAACAGTGAAGCAAATAAACCAAAAATCATTGATGGGGTGAAGGAAGATGTGCCTGAGTCAAACCCTTCATTCTGGCCAACTTAATTTCTTGCAAATCATAAGGTCGAGTGATATATTTAAGAAGTCATCCTGTTTACAACGGCACAGATTAATAATGAGCCCTTAATTTGTTAACTTTATTCTGGTCCCGTTGAATTGCAGAGCGTTAGCTTCTAGATACAAGGTCTCTGAACACGATTATAAGGTATGAAACTAAGTGGCCCGCAACGATTTTAAGGCAAATAATATAGCGGAAAGGCCCGGCGTGCGCTCTGATTATTCTAAGTTTCCTATGTTATTGGTACGGAAAAATATCGTGAATATTTATCAGTTTCGTTCATTTACGGATAAATATTTCGGGACATAAGCTGACAGTCGGAAACGGAACGAGATTTTGCCGGTAGCATATGAAAAGAAGGATTGAATAGGCGTCGATGTTCTTGGGAGAACGCTGTATATCGCATGTGATATAATATTGTTTCACTTGTTTTTCTATATATGCACAACAGTTGTTTTCACGACACACATGGGGAGTCGAATAAGTGCGACTTGTCAAATAATAAAGAAATGTTCTTTTATGCGTAAGAAGAACCCCGCAGAGGAAAAATCTCGGTACCAAAGGGAAACACAATATCCCGTTCGGTCGTATCGTGATGACGTCACGAAGACCTGAAGAAGCTATTATTCACGCCTAGATAATTACAGGTGACATTTATACGGCTCAGAATTACGCGAGTGTGGCAGCGGAAAGATTTGTGCATGTCAAAGTAAAACTATCCAATGTCCCTACGGTCAGCCCTCCGGAGACAGACCATGGACTCCAGTCAAAACAGTAAGCGCCTAGAAGTTCTCGGTGGAATATTTCGCGAGGTAGATGTATTAGGCATATGGCGTTTAATATCAAAAGATTTGGAGACGCGTGCATTAGCCAGCCATAATTATCCCTAACAAGGAAGTTATATACCTTGGAAAAGCGAAAAAAGAAAAACAGCGAACACCAAGACGCTAGACCAGAAGGAGGCACATGCGCATACACACACGCACCGTCGTCGGCAGTGCCTCCTTCTGGCTCTGCGTCTTGGTCTTCGCTGCTTTTTTTCGCTTTTAACATGAACCAACTGGCCCAGCAATTCTCGCTTCTCAATGTACCTTCTAAGTACGGGTCACAGGAGTAATTATCGATCATGATATTCGACGCTTTGCTAATAACCGGTCGATTTTGTGATGTTTCGAGTTTCAATAAAATCAATTGCGCGTCTGGTTCGACATTGTCAGCCATCTCAAGCTCGTTGCGTCTTCACCTGCACCCTCTTCAAGAATGTATGTGTGTGTGTGACGACTTTATTTGGAATCCGATGATTGGGGGAGCCGGGCCTGGGGCCGCCTAGATGGCCACTGAGAGCTGCTGCTCCCGTGCGGCTTCCTTGGCTCGCTGGACGGCCCAAAGTTGGTCTTGGAGTTCTGAGCTATAAGACATTCCTTTTTGTTAGCACGTGTGCTTGATTACTTGTGCGAGGCTCACCCCCGCACCCCCCCCCCCCCAACACACACACACACGCCTGCACGCGCGCGCATGCACAGGGAGAGAGAGAGAGAGAAAGAGAGAGAGAGAGGAGCTTTAGAATGGTGTCCTTCATGCAGTGTAGCGATGCCCAAAGGAACCTCCTCTTTGTGCCTTGTTGCAGCGGCTGGCGCGGCCGTACCAGTGCAGATGGGGGATAACAGCAACGACAAGGATGCGAACAAGAGGGACAAGGAGGATGACAGGGAACGCATCCGCGCCCGTAGCAACCAGCGGGCTCCCGTGGTGTGCTTCCTCCGCGGCGACGGTTTCGAGAGGCATGGCGTGCGCCGGTACTCCCTGAGGAGCCTGCCGATACACAAGTGCACGCACTTCATCTACTCGTACTTGGAGACGGACAACAAGAGCGGGGAGATTATCTACCGCAGGAAGGGACGCATGGGAGAGAAAAGTGCGTTTTGCTGTCGTCGTTATACCTATGACCACTTTCATTGCACATGCCTGTTCCTTTGAGCTATGGTACACGAAATGAGACGGCATCTGAGAGACCACTATAACAAGAACGAAAAAAAAAACACGTCAGTATAGCTTGTAAATCTGTCTCCGGAACATTAAAGTTTATTACTACTATCACCTTAACAATCGCTCCGTAATCGCTCATTGACAATGGTACTGAGGTCACCGACTCCAGAAATGTAGCAACTACGTGATCGTTTGTGCTTTTTATTTTTGCTTTGAATGCGTGTGGCATAAAGGGACTATGATGAAAATAAAAATGAATATAGAAGGCCCTTATCTTGCAGTAATAATGGGCGTAACTTCCCGCATATAACCAAAATTTGCTGTGTGGCCTGGTGAGGGGCCCTTTAGCAAGCGGAACATCTGGCTGGCTACCGTATACTCTGAAGGACAGAAACGGGACGGATAGAAGGGTCAGAGAGATAGAAAGGAAGGGAAGGCGAAGGCAACGCAAACACACCCATTTAATGCTCAAGTACTGAGAAGGGAGTGCGAGGGTGGTAAATAACTTTAATTTTATTCTGCATATTACAGAGAAATACTGAGTGTAGTCGAAATGCCAGAATTCGAAAAGTTCGTTAGTATCTAGGAACCCTTGGCTTAGGAAGCGCTTAGAGGTTATAACAAACGCGTTCATTAGGGTCTAATAGAATAAAGCATCTGGATTCAAAATCCGAGATCCAGTCAGGGACTTTTTCGATTCCAAAAAATTTGGCTACAGGTGAAAAGCTTGTAACAGACAGGAGCTTTTCTCTCCGCTGAGAAACTGAGCCCTAATTACGCTGCTTGGTCTCTCCCGCCTCTTTAGAAACAAGTTGCGTGGGCAAAAAACTTGACTTGCAGCTCATTATATTGAGGGGTTGTATCTGTTTTTACCGGATACATTCAAGGCTTTTAACAAATGCTCAAAGCTCTGAGAAGACATATTCAATAATGAGAGCGTCATTATGCCCGACAATTTGAAACCAAAACACTGCCGTCAAGATCGAGCAGATATCTTGCCCGTGCCGAGCCAAAAGTTCTGCTCGCTAAGCCTTTTTCACATATTCCTTCCATAGCCACCACGAGCGAGGTGGTTGCTATCAAGAAATATGTTAATCGGATTGCATTGATTCTACTATTCATTTGCATAAGCCTTGTTGTCGTATATGAAAACAAAACCTACTAAGCTTAGATGAAAGTTAAGTTCAATCATTTTAGGCCCTCTGCAATGTTTCAGAGCCTTTCGTCGTAAAAATTCCAGTTTCACATTCGAAAATAGTCAAACTTTTCGAGAACCGCTACGAATGTTGTCTGTCGCATTCGTATATGGTAGTCGCGACACGGCCGGTGCAACCTTGATACCTCCTACAAGCAAGCATCCGAGCCGCGTCGTAGATGGAATCTACATTTAGGTGCACGTTAAAGAACTCCAGGAAGTCTAAATTTCCGGAGTCCTCCACTACGGCATGCCTCATAATCAGAAAGTGGCTTTGGCCCGTAAAACCGCACAATTTATTTAATTGTAGATGGAATAATGTAAATATTTTGTTCTCTTTCATGGTATAGTAAACGCAATCTAAACGGGTAAGTTCTTCAGCAAATTATGACCTATGCAATGACCATGGGAAGAAAATAAAAAGAAAAAGAAAGGTATCGCTGAACTTGCACAGATCGCGGGACATAAGATGAAATGGATATGGCGAATCGGTTCCACGGAGGCTGGAAAGGTGGAGGAAGGCTGATGAAAGGGAATGTTGTCATCCATCTAACTGTACAAGGAGACTTCCTTTGTTGCTTTGTATTACAGTAGTGTGGATGACAACTTTCCCTTTCAAGAGTAGATTGAATGATGTCAAATAGGTGTTGTGTCACGGAACTAAATCTCACTTCTCGGCTATATATGGCATCTGTAATCATTCAGTTCATGGTACTAATCCTCTTAACAAACACGACGAAAAACTTAGTCGCATCTTCGCCAAATCAATGCGACTGATACTGGAGTCTTCATAAGCTGGTTCCTTTGCTGCCACTGCTTAATGTGTACAAGGTTTGTGTATAGTGGCCGAAGCGTCCTTTCGTTTTCATTTGTGTTTGGCCAGTGACAGCTAAAAGATTTTACGCTTGAACTTTTTCTCATCACCTGAAGGGTGCGCTACCTTTAACTCTTAACTACAAGGGCCTCCTATTACTTCTGGTATCGCAGCTATCCTGCGAACGCTGGGGCGAATCAGACACGACACAAACGCAAAAGAAGTCAAAACCCTCGTCAGCTACGGCGCCGGCGCGCACGTGCAAAGCCTGCTGAACCGCATCCGGGACGACAAGGAGGCCAATAAACTGGTGGACCGTATAAAGACCATGCTGGAGACCTTCGGACTGGACGGCATCAACTTTCACCTGGAAGGGCCCGGTCCCCTCGTCTGCAAACAAGAAGACATCAGGACCATAGTCAACTTCATCAAGGTGACTGCCTGCTCGACCATCCATCATCTCCTTGCTAAGCTACAGTGTCGAGAACCGTTTTGGATTGTGTCGGCTGTACATGACCTCACTGTCCATTCCCAATTCCGAACTCACGTCGTCGGAACTGTAATGTTTCCCTGGTTAAGGTCTAGTGGCACTCAGATCCGGATATGACCTCATGGTGAAGACACACTCAGGGAACATTTCGACCGAAAATATGCAGAGAAAGAAAATAATTAAAGGCCCGGATGTGAATCAGACGGACGTAAGGTTGGCTGAAATAAACGCGGAAAATGTAAAAGGCCTTTCGTGAGTGGAAACAGGGTGGAAAACGGAATAGTTTCTTGAGTTCAGCAATATGCGCCTCGCGGGCATAGAGGTCTGGGCTAGAAATGGCTAGTGCCATCCAAACGCAATTGTTGCTTTTCTAAAGGGCCGTTAGTTGGACCTAACCAGGCCTCCCAGATCTTCTCGATTTCGTCTTTCATGTGATTACCATGGAGATTGTATCCTATACTCTTAAGTGCTTGCAGAGGAACAACGAAATATAATGTGGCTCTTGTTGTAGCCTGCTTTAGGTCAACTTAACAGCCATCTTAAGTGCAAATAATTGTAGGGTGCCCCTAAATTCCAAAATATATGTTCAATCTGCACAAACTCTTATTCTGTGCGCAGAATCTCCGGCACTCGGTCAACAAGCAAGTCCTGATCACGGCTCAACTTCCCGCCTGCCGTGACACCAAGTGCAACTTGTTTATGAGCGACACGATGGCAAGGTACACCTTCTGGCACAAACGGCGTCGAACCGATGTCGAATGCTAATAGAACTTTTGGAACAGGCCACCGACTCAGCAACCCCTTGCAGTCGGTATATCGAAGTCGGTAGATTGAGTGTAGACCAAGCGTCACGACTCGATCGCAAAAGCAACTGTCGAAGGAATAAGTCAGCAAACTAATAAGTGCGCAAACGGTTAAAAACCACTACTGGAGTGTCGGAGTATTTCGGGGCCGACTTCAAAAAGCGTTAGTTTCGAAGCGTTGTCAGACAATGGTCAGCTGCCTTCCCTAATAGTCAATCTGACATCACGATTAGCTGGGATATGCAATTACCAACATTTCCAGCTGAGAAACTCGTTTTTGTGAATACGGGGGCTGTGATGCGTCTGTTCATATACAGAGTGTTTCAGCGAACACACTGAAAAATCCCTAAAGGTAGCCTGTGGCAGATAACGTAATTCTAGTTCCTGAAGTGGTACACTTGAAGCAGCGGGCACTGCTCGCAAAAAAATTGAAATGCATAATAAAACAATTAAAAATGATTATGATATTTTCAATTAATTAGCTTATGGCCCATATTGCAATTTGCAAATTCTACCCATGGAGTTCGCAAGGCGGATCCACTTGGAACGATTTCTCAGGATGATACCAGTTCGAGATTTTAATTCCCAAACTTTGCGGAGAAACACTTTGGTGTTCCCGTTACTTTTGCGCATGAATGCATGAAATGACGTCTGGTTAACAAAGTAACTGGAACGCCAGTGCAATTCGCCGCAAATTTCGGGAATGAATATCGGGAAACTGGTGTCATCCTGAGAATTCGTTCCAAGTGGATCCGCCTTGAGAACTCCGCGGTTATAATTTGTAAATTGCAGTATGGACGATATGATAATTAGTTAAAAATTAATTAGTGAATTTTTGTTAATTGTCGATTACGAATTTCAATTTATTAATGTAAAGTTCATCCCTTCGAGTAAGCCAGCTCATGAACTAGAATTGTGCTATCTGCCACAAGCAACCTTTAAAACAGTTTGAAAATGCTCGCTGAAACACCCGGTATAGAGGGTGTCCCGCGTAACTTCTGGCAAAATTTGAAAATATATGAATACCATGTAGCTGGACAGAACCTAGGTAATGTTGTTTGCCGTCGCTTGGAACAATTGAGACTCACTTTCCTATTTTGCCTAATTACATATTTAGTTAACATTAATTAGTTAACTTCAAGGATATTGCGATCAGAGCAATATTGCTGGCCAGGCAATTGTAGGCCATCATGAAAAATTCCCAATGCATCTTTATGTTTCTCTATACATATAACATAACGGTTTTTTCCAAGCCTGACAGAAGCCCGCAAAAGCAAGCGAAAGGTGCCGCGTGGCGAGTCCCGCAGCACATTTTTTGTGTCTTGAGGGCGTTTTTAACGTTTGGAAAAAAACGTCGTGCGCATGGAGCAACAGAGAGATGAATCAGGAATTTTCACGATGGACTACAATGTTCGGATGGACAATTTCACGGGGGTTATAAGATTCGAGAAGTTAATTAGGTGTTAATAACAAATCATACAGTTAGGCAAAATACAAAAAGAAAAGTAGTCGGACTTACTCCAAGCGACGGCAAACAACCTTACCTCGGTTCTGTCCAGCTATGTGAGACACCCTGGGCGTGTGTATATAAATATATATATATATATATATATATATATATATATATATATATATATATATATATATATATATATATGTATATATATATATATATTTTAAATATATATACATATATATATATATGTATATATATATATATATATATATATATATATATATATATATATATATATATATATATATATATATATATATATATATATATATATATATATATATATATATATATATATATATATATATATATATATATATATATATATATATATATATATATATATATATATGAAAATTCATGCGGCAGAGACCACGTGGAGTGAAAGTGGTTCATGATAGTCATTTTCGGTGGTCGCCGATGTGGAATGGAAGCCAATGACACATTTCTAATAATATAACTGCAGCGCCCTGACATTCTGCTTCGTAGTGTTGCATAAAGCAGATTGGATTGGAGAACGCTTACAAAAATTACTTGCGGAGCGTCACATCTTTTCACCTCGAGTTTCAGGAAAGATATCTCGAAACTGACGCCAGTTCTCGAACTTGTGCTTAAACAGCTTCATTACTAAACTGCTTCATTACCGAACAGCTTCACTACTTCATTACCCGGCAGCTTCAATTAAACAAAACGAAATTGTACACTAAATAAGTTGCTTAAACTTAATTTGCGAAAGTTTGTAATTTGTGTAACATAAAATATGCGATTTGTCCTGTTCCTAATGTGTGCTAGTTAAAAAAACTTGCCGAACAAAGTAGTATGACGTGATCTACTGCAGGCTACATTAAGAAACAGTTATATTCAGATTAATGAGGGAGAAGGTCACATGGCATATAGTTGAGAAATCACAACAAGTATCCGCCTAGCTTTTATGGCGCTTGCAAGGAATGTTACGGAGTGCGTATCATGAATGTTTGTTGCTCAATGCAGGTATCTAGACTACCTGTTTCTTATCACGTTTGACTACAAGCTGGATGACCTGACCAGGACTAGGCTCACCAGTGGACTTTATCGATATAAAGATAATAACGGTTACACGACTACGGAAACGGTAAGCTGTGGCAGGAAGCATGATTTCCGGTTAACCTAAATGACGAAGACATTAAGAGAGAGAAAACACATGAGATGGGAAAGGCGAAGTTAACCCGAAGAAAAGCTTCTCGTTTGCTACCCTACTCTAGAAGAAGGGCAAGTGAGGAGGAGGGGGTGCAGAAGACGGAAAGAATAGCCCAGAAGGAAAGCAAACAGGCCAATGAAAAAAACTTGGGAGGACGCTTAAGCTTCGCCTTTAAGAGGAAGCTTTAGCTCGGGTGCTTCTATCTAAATAAATGTATAAGGAGAATTCGTTTTTCTGGGCAACCACTGCACCAAATTTGACGAGGTCTGTTGCATTTAAAAGAAAAACTTAAAATCTAGTGATTGTTTGTTTTGAATATTGGATTTAGGTCTTGAATTGTTTATTAAAAATTGTCAACAATCAAAACTTCTCAAAAAACGACACTATCACGTTTACAACTCTGTACCTTAGCAATGAAAAGTGATAGAACAATTCTGTGAATTGCAGCTAATAGTACATCTAAAGCGGACAAAATTGATCTGTTACACATGAATATCAAAAAAATTAGTAATATGAAAATAGATCCTTTGCAGAACCTTTGTAACCAACGTAACAAATTCACGTAAGATGCACAATGACATACCGAATTTGTCCGCTTTGAATGTTCTAATGGATGCCGTTTACAGAACCGTGATATCTGGTCTTGATGCAGAGCTATGAATTTGTAAACTTTGTTCTTCTATTTTGTTCAAACTGTCGAGTATTTAAAAATCATTTTAACAAAATTCAGGCCTAAATCTAAATTCCGCTTTCATCGGTCACTAGAATTTTACTTTCTCAAATGCGACAAATTTATTAAAATCGGTCCAGGGGTTATCTCAGAAAAACTTTTTTGCGTTTTACATGTATTTGAATGAGCCGCGTCGGAGTTGGGCCCTAGCTAAAGCCTGCTATTAAGAGGAAGCTTTAGCTCGGGCCCAACTCCGACGCGGCCTATTCAAATACATGTAAAAACGCAAAAACGTTTTTCTGAGACAACCCCTGGACCGATTTTGAATCAAATCTGTTGCATTTGAGAGAGTAAGATAAATTCTAGTGACTGTTGGAAGCAGAATTTGGATTTAGGGCTTGAATTTTGTTAGAAAGATTTTCAAAAATTCAGAAGTTCGAAAAAAATAGAAGCATGAAGTTTACAAACTAATAGCTCTGCATGAAGAACAGATATCGCGGTTCTGTAAACGGCATCCATTAGATCATTCAAAGCGGACAAATATTATATGTCATTTTACATCTTACGTGAATTTGTTACATTGTTTACGAGGGTTCTGCAAAAGTTGTAAATACATATTAATACATTTTTTGAGGTTCATGTATAAGATGTCAAATTTGTCCGCTTTAGATGTGCTATCAGATACAATTCACAGAATTGCGATATAATTTTTTCTTATTGAGTTGTAAACTCAATAAACTCTTACAGAGCAGTAAACTCTTACAGAGCTGTAAACTTGATAGTTTCGTTTTCTGAAAATTTGCAATTTTCGTCAATTTTTAATAAAAAATTGACAACCTAACTCAAAAATTCGAAACCAACAGTCACCAGATTTTAAGTTTTTTTTAAATGCAGCAGACCCAGTAAAATTTGGTGCAGTGGTTGCCGAGAAAAACGAATTCTCCTTTTACATGTATTTAAATAGGAGCACCCGAGCTAAAGCTTCCTCTTAAGGCTGC
This sequence comes from Dermacentor albipictus, assembly GCF_038994185.2. Lineage (NCBI taxonomy): Eukaryota > Metazoa > Arthropoda > Arachnida > Ixodida > Ixodidae > Dermacentor > Dermacentor albipictus. Next base: position 389,069,855 of record NC_091821.1, read on the forward strand.
AACGCGATAGCGCTTACGGGCGCCGTTGACGAGGGCACCGACACTCTGCGGCAAAGGGCCCGATAGAAAACAGTGGTGGGCCAATCCCGGTGGCAGTGCAGGGCAGAGCAATGGCTCATACCCCAGTAAGGCAGAGGCTACAAGGCACGACTCTTCCAGGGCTCATACCCCTGTAAGCAAGGAAAAGGGAGTTTGCGCATGAGTTTCCGCGTAGCAAAATTATGTTTTCTCATGCATTCAGATTACAGTCCGACGCTATCATGTTTGTAGGTTGTGCATAAGTCGGACTTTACGAATTTCCTGACTTACTTTATTTTGAGAAATTCAATTACTTGAGTAACGCCTATGCGCCACGCGAAAGGCTGACGTGAATGGGGTTCGGGAGGCTTTTTCCTGACGGACAACGCTATCAATGGCGGACGCACACACCGAATTTCCGGCGACAAGGGGCGTTTCAGCCTATTGCATAAATAGAGGGGCGGGAAATGGTTGGGTCTTTGTAGTAAGTCGTGAAAACGCAGAAACCTCAATAGCACCGTGAAAAAAAAAATATTCTTGAAGTGATTGTCTGCTTGCTCTAGCAAATATTTTTCAGAACTTTTCGATGTAAACTGCCGGCCGTTGATGAAATTTTGCTGTTATTTGACCTGCTTCTAATCCTGTACATATCGCAAATAAACCTTCGTTTCTCCAAGTCTCCCTCAACGTCGGTCAACTCCCGCACTCAACGGCAAGGTCCCCTAACACATACAAGAGAGGAGGCGAGCGTAAGGAATGTTAGGCACTGGAGAAGCTGTGCCGGTGCGCTCTGCGCGGCACAGGTACATTAGTTGGCCGCGCAAGATGCATTGCGAAATAGGCGAGTCAGTGTTTCCGTGTATCTTCCTCCATGGAATTACACGTACGTTGAAGAGATTATCTGTATCTCCGCAACTTTCGTCCAGGCTAAAGTTAACCTCTCTTTGCCCAGAAGCAAGTGATGAGGCATAGAGATGCTGTGGCAAGAGTCCTGCAAAAGGAGTTGCCACACGTCGTCAACGCTTTGCAGTTTCTCAAAGTCGGTCATCAGTTGAGGACGCTAAAATTCTCGCACTCTGGTAAAATTGAGCTGGTAAATTATTCTAATTACCACTAAATATGCGGTCATCAATCTGCAAGTGTGCAGCAATTCTTTATTTACAAGTTCATTCTCCCGCTCCTCTGTAAGACACTTTATCTTTCTCAACACTACACAGTTTTAAGGGGCTGCGGAGAGTGTAGTGGCCTGCGAAGCAGCACAAGGGATTGCAAAGTGAAAAGAAAGTAGCAGGAACGTTCCCTGGTCCGAGGATTGCCCTGGCCTATACTGCTCGATAGTGTCTGATACTGCGGCAGACACTGCATAAATTATTGTATGCGATACTGCAATAAGGGCGTGCAGACGTAGCAGCCACTGGTTTCAATCTAGGTAGAATATCGAATGATTTTTGATGTCGTGCTGGGTTAATGGTGGCTTATCGAGGTGCAAACTATTTGTGTGTTAAATACTATTTATCGACAATTCATTATTATGCGTTTGGTCCACATATTGATCTAGTCTATCATGTGTTGTTTCACTTGTATCCTCTAGACTCCAAAAACATAGTTGCTCCAAGATGCATAGATGCAACCACTTACTCTTAACATTGATATTGTAAAAGCAGTGTGCGAATTTCTGCATGAATACTTCTGAACCGGGCGGCAGGAAATCGGTGAAGCTGCGATAGCAGCTATTTCACCTGTCCCCTATTTTTGCTGTATCTTGTACACATAAGCCGAAAATAAACGTTGAAAACTTCTGAAGCTGTACCTAGCATAGGATACGCACGGTAGTTGCGAGATGCATATTAATTTTCGCCACTTGGAATTAAACTATATTTAAGTACCAGATAGTATTTGTATTGCTGTGCTCAGTGGACAGTGGAATGCTGTAGACGCTAACCCGCGTCAATTGCCGTGACAATATGCCCAGCTATTGGCGATCGCACATCCCTGATGGCGCCAGGTCAGGCAGGCGGCAGAGGCCTGTGGGGCCCTGGACTGAGAGGCTCCGACCCCCCTCCCCCCTCCTTCAAATCTTTTCCATTTCAACAATGTTTCTTTCTATCTATCTATCTATCTATCTATCTATCTATCTATCTATCTATCTATCTATCTATCTATCTATCTATCTATCTATCTATCTATCTATCTATCTATCTATCTATCTATCTATCTATCTATCTATCTATCTATCTATCTATCTATCTATCTATCTATCTATCTATCTATCTATCTATCTATCTATCTATCTATCTATCTATCTATCTATCTATCTACTGCACGCTTCTGTTCTTCCGAAATAAGAAACTCGGGGCGGAACAAAAGTCCGAGTGCAATTATGCAGCGCCGAAACCCGCTTTTTTCAATACTGCGTGCTTAATTTGTAGGCATCTAGCGGCGCACTGCATTATTGTGGGTAGACACGAGTCCACTCATTGCCTGCAATCTGTTCTGGCTATATATATATATATATATATATATATATATATATATATATATATATATATATATATATATATATATATATATATATATATAATAGGGAATTCTGCATATAGAGAGCACTACCGAAGTCGTCGTTTCAAGGGGCATTCTATAAAAAGCCCACTGGGTGATTTTGCAATGTCAGTGCTCTAATGTAATCAATGAAGCCTCAGAAACATAACTATTCGAAATGAATACAAAGAGCCACTGGAGTAGCTTATGCCAAGTTTTCACACATTCCAAGACTAAGGATGACGTAAGTTGGGGATCCCTCACTTAACATAATAAAAGATTGTTGCCGTCCTTGTTTTGAAGCATTTCATTTCTCTAAATTAAGTCGTCTTTGTGCGCCTTCCTAAGCCCATTATTATCTCAGTAGAACTAAAGCAAATACATTAGGTGCCGCTTGACCAGTACTGTTGCTCTTACACGAATACAGGAGACGTGCCTAGGTCGCTGGATCGATGCTGGAGTGCCCAAGTACAAGATTGGACCAGGCCTCGCCACGTACGGCCGCAGCTTCACGCTCAATAACCCGGCCTACAATGGCGACAATGCCAAGCTGAAGAAAAACCACCCTCTCGGTTACGCAGCTGAGTTCTCGAACACAGACGGCTACATGAACTACGTTGAGGTGAGGGTGATCTCCCTGCCTTTAGGGAAAATATGCCTGGCGAGAGGTTCATTTTACCATGGAAGTAACATATATATATATATATATATATATATATATATATATATATATATATATATATATATATATATATATATATATATATATATATATATATATATATATGCAAATATATATATACATATTTTTTGCTTTCATCGCGTTCTTCGGTTTGTCTCTTTAACCACAGCTAGCAATCAGGTTATGCGGTGCTGTGAACGTTCGCTGCTTTCTTAAGAGAAAGCACGCGCTCCTACCCGACATACCTGCAATGCTGATGTTGCAGACTGTGAAGTTGAAGCACCTCGGTTGAAGTTCACATATTTGTTACGAGAAAGCATTGACCTTGCGATTTTAGCTGCTCAGTTGAACACGTTGTTCTTAGAGTTTTACTTCGAAAATGGGCCTTGAAACATATGAACGTCGAGTAGATGTTCTCCTATCTAGCAAAATATTCATTTTAATATTGTTTTCGATCTTTGTGAGCACCATCCTTGGTATTTAACAGTATCTTAAGAGTGCTCAACTTATAGCCAGAACACTTCAGTAATTACTTTGTTTAACGCAAAACAACGGACACAAGAAAGACGACAGGACAGGTGCTTCAGTAAGTATGGCCTGCGGCTGCCACTCGAACAATTTGTCACAATGGTGATTTTGTTCGAATCGATGATTGAAAATTTCAGCCAGCCGAGGACGTTCTCTATAGTCTCGTAATGGTGGCAGTGTCGCGTCCTGGCTAGGCGTTTTGTTAAATTTCTGCTTCTGAATTATGAGTCAAGGGCTGCCCCACAAACAAACTCTATCTTAGGTGCAAAACTTGAAGCACGTACCTTAGACAACCCACGTAACAGCTCTATCCATCCCCTATGCTCAACGAATAGTAGGTTACCAATCTCTAGTCCCCACACCATCACCCTAAAGCTCTCATTTGAAGCACCACTTGGTCGAGCCTGCAGTGCGGCGCACTTCGTCAAACGTTTAGCGCGGCGCACTTCAGCTTTCTCAGCATCGATAAGCCGATGTCAAGGATCCGACTCGGCTTCAACAGACCTCATCGAGCGCTGCCTCTTACCCAGAGGCATCACTGTTGTGGCACTTATGGGGGAGTGCGCGGATTGTACGAGTTTGACGATGCCTCGTTAGGCGTTGACGTCAGTACCTCCACACACGAACAGCTGCGCGCTCGCTTTCCACACCAAAGTATCGAAGGCGCCTGGAGTGTTGCTATATTACATTTGCAGTCGAAATGCCACTGAAAAAAACAAGCTTTATCTGCATAAAGACACTAACTAAAGCCGCAATGTTTCTTACACGCATGGTTCAACTTAAAGCACGAACAGTTGCTGCACGGCTCATAATGTACGTGAAGACACGAAGTATTCTGTATGCGTTCTGATTTCATCCACACGAGAACCATATGGAAGAAAGATTCCCAGTGTAAAAGCTGTTGTTTTCCATGCAATGAATGCCATTAAGCTGGGCTTCTCAGCCTAAAGTGGCTTATAGCGGTAAAAGCAGCTTCAGCAAAAGCTCGCAGTTACAATAATTTCGCATGCCAGCCCACCCGCATGTAAAGCTTTCGTACAGGTAGGTCTCAAGTATTGTGCGAATGTTATCCGCTGT